>NW_021304638.1:0-1186 GCF_002162155.2 Triticum dicoccoides
GGCGTGCGCCCGCTCGGGCGCGTCCGACGCCCCCGCCCGCTATCGGTGCCCGTTGGCCCGACCTGCTAGGGCCTCTGTGCCACTGACCAGAGGGGCCCAACGCATATAACGTTTTAACAGAAAATGTAAAAGAAAATAATAAATAAATAATAAAAATTAAAATATTAATTAATTAACTAAAGAATTAATTAACTTAACTAATCCTGATTAAATTAATCTAATCACTAGTTAACTTAATTAAAACCTGATTAGCCTGTTCAGTCTATGACATGCGGACCCCACATGTCAGGTTGACCAGGTCAACGGTCAACGCTGACTGCTGACGTCAGCATGACATCATGCTGATGTCATAAATCCAATTTCGAATTAATTAAATAATTAATTAAATTCCAGAAATTAATAAAATCTTTAGAAAATCATATCTTTTAATCCGTAACTCGGATTAAAATATTTTCAACATGAAAGTTGCTCAGAACGACGAGACGAATCCGGTTTCGCGGTCCGTTCGTCCGCCACACACCCCTAACCTATCGAACCCGCAACTTTCCCCCTCCGGCTCCTCTGCCCGAAAACACGAAACACCGGGAATACTTTCCCGGGGGTTTTCCCCCTTCACCGGTATCACCTACTACGTTAGGGCACACCGAACACCGCGTATTGCCTTGATATATTTTGTGGTGCTTTGTTTGCTCTGTATTCATTATTTCTTCCCCTCTTCTCTCCGGTAGACTACGAGACCGACGCTGCTGCTGACCAGTTCGACTACGGAGTTGACGACCCTCTCTCTTGCCAGAGCAACCAGGCAAGCCCCCCCTTTGATCACCAGATATCGCCTACTCTTCTCTATACTGCTTGCATTAGAGTAGTGTAGCATGTTACTGCTTTCCGTTAATCCTATTCTGATGCATAGCCTGTCATTGCTGCTACAGTCATTGATACCTTACCCGCAATCCTAAATGCTTAGTATAGGATGCTAGTGTTCCATCAGTGACCCTACACTCTTGTCCGTCTGCCATGCTATACTACTGGGCTGTGATCACTTCGGGAGGTGATCACGGGCATATACTATATACTTTACACTGTTACATTACCTGTGATACTGTTCGGAGTTGGGGGCTGAAAGGACAGGTGGCTCCATCCCGGTAGAGGTGGGCCTGGGTTCCCGACGGCCCCCGACTGTTACTTT
>NW_021304639.1:0-1584 GCF_002162155.2 Triticum dicoccoides
GGGGGGGGGGTGTCGGCCGATCAGGAAGGTTTGGGGAGGCCGGGGAACTTCCCCATTGGTGTGTCGGTGGAGGCAACAAGGTACTTGGCTGAGCCATGGCGACACTTTGGGCACGTGGACGCCTTGTAAAACCATGGCAAAATGCAGCCGAGGTGGAAGATGTGGGAGCACGGCAGCCTCACGGTGGTTTGTGTAAGCATGGACATATTTCAGTTTTGTGACGCTTACCATTGATCTGCATTGTCAGTCACGTGGCTAGATCCAGCAGCCTTCTACTTAACTTGAACTACCTCCATCTCCTTTCCTTGAGGTATCTACTTCTATAGCTTTCTTTTTCGCAAATCCACAAGTCTTGATTATTTATATCAGTGGCTGCAAAATTGCATGTATCTGGATGTGATGCGAATGAAAGATGCAAAACTCTTTCACTATATTCTATTTTCTGCTAGCAAACTGATGGACTTTGATTAGATTACCCCTTATTTTGTGCTTTGCTTACCTATGTGCAAACTCATATCAAATGTAAGAGCATAAGCTCGAGGTGATAATGTTCTATCCATTTTTTGTTTGCCAGTTGGAATGCGAGGTTGATATATCTGATTTGTTAACTCTCACATGGTGTAGGAGTTAGATGAGATTTAGTTAATCCTCATCTTGATGAGAGCTAGCTGCGCCCTTGAGATATTGATTTCCCGTGTGCATGGATTTAGTTAACACCTACTTTTATTGTTCATGGATTATATTGCATGCCTCTTATGAGAACATACATTAATTTCTTTCTTTCTTTTCTTGCCCGTTGTTCATGTTGATAAAATATGGCACTCCCTCCGATCCATATTACTTGTCTTAGATTTGTCTAGAATACTTATTCTAGACAAATCTAAGATGGATTCTAGACAAATCTAAGACAAGTAATATGGATCGAAAGGAGTACCCGGAAAGATAAATATGTACCTGATAAGTAGTGTCTCTTCTTTTGTTCTCACAATGTCCAATGATAGCGGCTGGCTGCTCGCTAGTCGTCCCGAGCGGCCGGCCTAAAACAGATAATTTTAGTCCCTAATCCATAAAAGGTAATAATTTGTCCCTTCCAATTAATAAAACAACTATAATTAGAAAAAGTACCACGTACTAAAAAAAGTACTACAAAAGCAAACATGTGAACAGATATGAACGTATTTATTTTGCGCTTTCAAATTTTTAAAAAGTCATAACTTTTAGATCGCACTTCGGAATTAAGATCCGTTTTCACCGTTGGAACCCTCGCGACGTGCTCTTTAAAAGTAGATCCCATATGGGGATGTTTCGACGAACTAGTCTTGCTGCCAACTAAATATCAATATGTGTGCAACTAGAGTACATGTCGTGCCAACTAAGCATATGCGCGTGACAATAGTCCTTCTGCTAACTAAACATCAATATGGGTGCAACTGGACTACATTGCCGCGCCAACTGAGTATATGTGTGTGCCAATAGTCCTGCCAACTAAACATCAATGCGTGTGCAACCAGACTACATTGCCACGCCAACTGAGCATATATGTGTGTAACTAGTCCTGCCAACTAAATATCAATTTGTGTGCAA
>NW_021304640.1:0-1616 GCF_002162155.2 Triticum dicoccoides
GCATCCATGACCCAGCTTCGAACGTGTCGGTCATCAGCAAGTGGGTCCGGGCTGTAGCACTGGGCTAGCAGGACTCCGGTAAACCGGGCTGTAGCGGGCTAACAGGACTCCGGTACTCAAAGCGTGACATTTCCACGAAGGGACAGACACAGGAACGAAGAAGGACACATGCCGGCCAGCCTAAGTGTTCCAGAGCAGTAGCAAGCTACCATGGCTCAGCGGTAACACTAGGAGACATTTCCCGGTAAGAGAGGCTACTAAAGATAAACAACTAGATGGTCAGATCCCACACATACCAAGCATTTCAATCATACACACAATATGCTCGATATGTGCAAATACAACGAAGCATCACAACATGACTCTATGACTCAAGTACTTTATTTAAGGCTCAGGGAGCCATACATAACATACACAAAGGTACGGGTCTCACGACCCAACATACAAGTCATACAGTCGTACAAACCGGCAGCGGAAGTAACTTGTCTGAGTACAGACAACTAGTAAAATAAAAGAGGCTTGGAAAGCCTAACTATACTACGTGGTCCTTCACAAGCTCAGGGTCACCACCTGGGTCTTTAGCCTACTCGTTGATGTCAACGTCTACATAGAACCCATCAGAAGGGGTTGCAGCGTCTTCTGTAAAATGTAGATTATAGCAACATGAGTACAAAGGTACTCAGCAAGACTTACATCAGATCCTACATACATGCATATTATCAAGAAGGGTTGGTGGAGTTATTGCAGCAAGCCAGCTTTGACTCTTGGCTAGACTATCCTACGATACTCCAACTTGAAATAGTTTTGCGCACACGAGTCCACTACTCACCACTTCAATACACTACCGAGGATCCACCTCCGTCTTCCTACGGAAGAGCCATCCTCGGCACTCACACTTATCTTGAGGCTTTTAACAGTTTCCATTTACTTGTCTATGAACTGTATAGGCAACCAAGTAGTCCTTTACCGCGGACGCGGCTATTCGAATAGATCATGTTAACCCTGCAGGGGTGTACTTCTTCATACACGCTCTCACCACTTACCGTCGTTTACACGACATGTACTCGGCAACCTTCAAGCGGAAGCCCAACGTGGGTGTCGGCCACGACCTACCTAATCACCTAAGCCTCCAGTCCAGGTTTATCGCCTATCCAGGTTCTATCCGCAGGGAGTCCGGCCGAGGTTTCCCATACGGCCCCGAACGATGTGAACAGGGTTCCCGAGATACCTAACGGGTATTCGGTACACCGTGCCACGTACCTACCGCATCACAGCCCACCCCTACGGTCAGCGCTGTCCACGGCCTCCAGTAGGCTACAAACACCAGAAACTACTTGCAACTCCTAGACGGAGAACTAGGGTGAATAAGAAGCCGAGAGGGTCCATTGGTTTCGGGCCCAATGCATGGTAGTAGCTGATTCTTAAATCACACATACAGATCTCAGTGCTTAAGGTCGGCTTCAATGAAACAACCCACCATGTACTCCTACATGGCCTCTCATCGATACCTTTACCAAATCGTGTTCACCACACCACTCTCATTACCGACATAAACATTTCACTCTAGCCCATCACCCAGATGAACCAGACCTGACACGACTCTAAGCATAGCAGGC
>NW_021304641.1:0-1217 GCF_002162155.2 Triticum dicoccoides
ATTATTAGGCTTCATTTGTTGCTCAAATTCTTTTGCCACAATCTGATTTTCACTCTTATTCTTCTCCTGTTTTGCTTTATTAGCTCTATTAATATCATCTTTCAAAATGGAATCAGGAGTCATAGGAAGCAAAGTAATATTTTTATCCTTATGAACAAGAGTATAGTGATTGTTTCTACCATGGTGTACAGAGTTTTTATCAAATTGCCATGGTCTACCAAGTAATAAGGAACATGCTTGCATAGGTACCACATCACAATCAACATAATCAGCATATGTAGAGATACTAAAATGCACACGAACAGTACGTGTTACCTTAACCTTGCCGCTGTTGTTGAACCATTGGATGTAGTAAGGATGTGGATGTGGTCTTGTGGTGAGAGAAAGCTTCTCCACCATGTCCATGCTTGCCAAGTTGTTGCAGCTCCCTCCGTCTATTATGACGCGTACAGAACGTTCCTTCACAACTCCCTTGGTATGGAACAAATTGTGCCTCTAATTTTGCTCAGCTTGTGTGACCTGCACACTCAAAACACGTTGAGCAACTAAACATTCATACCTGTCAGCGTCTTCAGGAGCCATGTATTGCGTCTCATGATCAGAAACATCTCCACCATGTTCTTCACGTGTAATAAGAGCCAAAGTCTCCTCATCATAGTCACTAGCGGACTCATATCCACCATCTGCGGTAGCAATCATCACACGCGGAGATTTGCATTCTCTCACATAATGACCTCCTCCCTTACAACGACGAGAAATAATATCACTTGTGTGCCCTGTTGATGCCATGGAAGAAGAAGAACTCTGTGCAGGCCCAGCAGGTGCGCTCTTGGCAGATAATGGTGGTTGTGCCTGTTTTCTTGTATCACGACTGGAGGAGGCACCTGATTGAGGTGCTGGTGCAGTTGAAGTAGAAGATGCACGCGGTGTCCATGATGAAGGTCGGCCTGCAGAAAAGTTAGATCGCGCCAATGCTTGTCGATCCTGCACTTCACGTTCAGCTTTACAAGCAAGATGGAATAAACGAGTGATATTAGTATACTCCTTATAGTCTAGAATGGTCTGAATCTCTCTATTTAATCCACCCAGAAAACGTGCAAGCATAGCTTCATTCTCCTCAACAATACCACATCTAATCATGCCAGTTTGTAATTCCTGATAATATTCTTCTACAGAATTTTTTCCTTGTCTTAAACGCTGCAATTTTTGAAGCAATT
>NW_021304642.1:0-1519 GCF_002162155.2 Triticum dicoccoides
GTGCACAGTTAGGGGAGAACACTTCTTGAAATTGTTGTAAGGGATCATCTTATTTACTACCGTCGTTCTAAGCAAATAAGATATATAAACATGATAAACATCACATGCAATCAAATAGTGACATGATATGGCCATCATCACTTTGCTCCTTTTGATCTCCATCTTCGGGGCTCCATGATCATCATCGTCACCGGCATGACACCATGATCTCCATCATCATGATCTCCATCATCGTGTCTTCATGAAGTTGCCTCGCCAACTATTACTTCTACTACTATGGCTAACGGTTAGCAATAAAGTAAAGTAATTACATGACGTTTAAGTTGACACGCAGGTCACAAATAAATAAAGACAACTCCTATGGCTCCTGCCGGTTGTCATACTCATCGACATGCAAGTCGTGATTCCTATTACAAGAACATGATCAATCTCATACATCACATATATCATTCATCACATCCTTTTTGGCCATATCACATCACATAGCATACCCTGCAAAAAAAAGTTAGACGTCCTCTAATTGTTGTTTGCATGTTTTACGTGGCTGCTATGGGTTTCTAGCAAGAACGTTTCTTACCTACGCATGAACCACAACGTGATATGCCAATTGCTATTTACCCTTCATAAGGACCCTTTTCATCGAATCCGATCCGACTAAAGTGGGAGAGACAGACACCCGCCAGCCACCTTATGCAACTAGTGCATGTTTGTCGGTGGAACCGGTCTCACGTAAGAGTACGTGTAAGGTTGGTCCGGGCTGCTTCATCCCACGATGCCGCCGAATCAAGATAAGACTAGTAACGGCAAGCATATTGAACAATATCGACGCCCACAACTACTTTGTGTTCTACTCGTGCAAAGAATCTACGCAATAGACCTAGCTCATGATGCCACTATTGGGGAACGTAGCAGAAATTCAAAATTTTCCTACGTGTCACCAAGATCTATCTATGGAGAGACTAGCAACGAGGGGAAGGAGAGTGCATCTACATACCCTTGTAGATCGCTAAGCGGAAGCGTTCAAGTGAACGGGGTTGATGGAGCCGTACTCGTCGTGATTCAGATCACCGATGATCCTAGTGCCGAACGGACGGCACCTCCGCGTTCAACACACGTACAGCTCGACGATGTCTCCCACGCCTTGATCCAGCAAGGAGAGAGGGAGAGGTTGAGGAAGACTCCATCCAGCAGCAGCACAACGACGTGGTGGTGATGGAGGAGCGTGGCAATCCTGCAGGGCTTCGCCAAGCACCTACGGGAGAGGAGGAGGTGTCACGGGAGGGAGAGAGGCGCCAAGGGCTCAGGTATGGATGCCCTCCCTCCCCTCCACTATATATAGGGGCAAGGGAGAGGGGGGAGGCGCAGCCT
Source organism: Triticum dicoccoides (assembly GCF_002162155.2). Classification (NCBI taxonomy): domain Eukaryota; kingdom Viridiplantae; phylum Streptophyta; class Magnoliopsida; order Poales; family Poaceae; genus Triticum; species Triticum dicoccoides. Next base: position 1,369 of record NW_021304642.1, read on the forward strand.
TGCCCCTTCCTCCAAGAAAGGGGTGCGGCCAAGAGGGGGGAGGAGTCCATCCTCCCCAAGGCACCTCGGAGGTGCCTTCCTCCTTGAGGACTCTTCCCTCTAGGGTTCCCTAGGCGCATGGGCCTCTTGGGGCTGGTGCCCTTGGCCCATG
>NW_021304643.1:0-923 GCF_002162155.2 Triticum dicoccoides
CAAAAAAAATTGTAAATATTTAACAGGTAAAATTAACATCATATTTAGATTCCACACATTTTTCTAATAAAATTTCATATATAATATGTTAAAACTGAAGTTACGGTTCAAAAGATACGAATAATTTAGAAAATAATTTGTTTGACTTAAATATATTCCAAAGTAATGTTTAACAATACTTAACAAGTAAAAATAATCTCATATTTATATCTACATATTTTTCTAATTTCATATATAACATGTTCAAATCGGAGTTATGGTTTAAGGAAGCATTCCTCCGAACACCAATAGTACTAGTGTCCCATGTTCCGCTCCATTTCGTTAAGCCACCACCATCGTGTTACGTTTAGAAGGTGGGAGTAAAAAATTCAAAAAAAAAAAGGTGGGAGTAATGGATCTTCCCTATTTTGGCGTCATTGTCGCTGCCCCTGCGCGACACTGCCTCTCGACACCCCGAGTGGAAGCTGTACGAAGCGAGTCTACAGCCAATTTTATGTGCCAGGGTCCTCCCCGCGGCTCTCTTTCCCTCCCCACTGACATTAGGTCAAAGCTGCCTACAGAGACTGTTACGCCGCGAGCACGCTCAATGGGAGGCGATGCCATGGCTGCTGGACGACGGTAATCATGGCAATGCATTATGGGAAACTTTGTTTTTGCCACTCTAGTTTTTGCCTACTTTACTTATGCCATTCTAGAATTTGACATATCGCTTTTGCCACTCTTAGTTTTTAACAATACATCAGAAATGCCATTCCATGGCAAAAGCAATAACTTTTCATTTCACTTTTGCCACTCTTAGATTGACCATACATCACAATTGCCATTCCGTGGCAAAAGCAATAATTTTAGAGTGGCAATTGTGATACATTGTCAAAATCTAAGAGTGGCAAACGTGAAATGTCAAATTCTGGAGTGGCATAAAC
>NW_021304644.1:0-992 GCF_002162155.2 Triticum dicoccoides
CGTGTTTCGAGGCCATGTCTGCACATGCTAGGCTCGTCAAGTTAACCCTAAGTGTTTTCGCTGTGTAAAACTGTCTTACACCCGTTGTATGTGAACGTAAGAATCCATCACACCCGATCATCACGTGGTGCTTAGAAGCGACGAACTGTAGCAACGGTGCACAGTTAGGGGAGAACACTTCTTGAAATTTTGTAAGGGATCATCTTATTTACTACCGTCGTCCTAAGTAAACAAGATGCATAAACATGATAAACATCACATGCAATCAAATAGTGACATGATATGGCCAATATCATTTTGCTCCTTTTGATCTTCATCTTCGGGGCTCCATGATCATCTTGTCACCGGCTTGACACCATGATCTCCATCATCATGATCTCCATCATCGTGTCTTCATGAAGTTGTCACGCCAATGACTACTTCTACTTCTATGACTAACGCATTTAGCAATAAAGTAAAGTAGTTTACATGGCGTTCTTCAATGACACGCAGGTCATACAAAAAATAAAGACAACTCCTATGGCTCCTGCTGGTTGTCATACTCATCGACATGCAAGTCGTGAATCCTATTACAAGAACATGATCAATCTCATACATCACATATATCATTCATCACATCCTTTTGGCCATATCACATCACATAGCATACCCTGCAAAAACAAGTTAGACGTCCTCTAATTGTTGTTGCATGTTTTACGTGGCTGCTATGGGTTTCTAGCAAGAACGTTTCTTACCTACGCAAAACCACAACGTGATATGCCAATTGCTATTTACCCTTCATAAGGACCCTTTTCATCGAATCCGTTCCGACTAAAGTGGGAGAGACTGGCACCCGCTAGCCACCTTATGCACCAAGTGCATGTCAATCGGTGGAACCTGTCTCACGTAAGAGTACGTGTAAGGTCGGTCCGGGCCGCTTCATCCCACAATACCGTCGAAACAAGATTGGACTAGTAACGGTAAGCATATTGAACAACATCAACGCCCACAAC
>NW_021304645.1:0-1300 GCF_002162155.2 Triticum dicoccoides
TCTTGCTTGCAAAGCTGAACAGGAAATAAAACGACGTGTTGGCCACGAGGAGAACAAGCGCACGGTGCACATTCCAAGAGTTGATATGATTGTTCCTTCAACTACTAGGCATACTATGACAACCACATCCGTTGTTGTCAGGACTACATCACCTCCACCATGTGACACATCGCCCCCGAGAGTGGCTACATCATCTGAGTTGATCATAAGAGGTAATGACAAAGGTACTGATCTTCCATCTCTACATGAGAATGATGAATGCCTTGTCAATTTGAATGCACCATCTGATGAGCTACCCACTACTTTGATCACACCACCTATTTTAGAGGACTACGTTGATAATTTGACTTTGCCATGTGATCAAACAACTGAAATACCAACAATTTTGAGTGCACCCATTGAATTAACTATTGATGCAAAAGAACTAATGTTTAATCATTTTGATATGACCTCTAATCTTCGTGATGATTCTGTGTTGAATGACTTATTGCATGTTAGCTTATTTAAGCATGTTGTAGCATATAAATTTGATGCAAGTAAGGTTTATTCACCAATGTTGGGATGGTTTAATGATGAACATTGTCAATCTTTTGAAATGAATAAGAGCTTCACTTATATGTGCAAACTGAGTTGCAATATTTTCATGCCTTCTACTTCTTGTGCTAATTTTTTGGCTTTAGATTTTATGAACTACGCAAGTTACTCATCTATTCATGTGTCATATATGCAAAAATCAAGGGAAGTAAAAATGGATGACATATACATATACAACATGTACACCTTGTCTCTTTTGTTAGCCACATTTCAGATTAAGCAACGCCGAGGAAGGCTTTATTTTCAAGAAGGGGAGGATGACGAGGACATGACTACCTTGGATATGACCAAAAATATTGCATATATGCATATTTGTCAGGTGATTTCTAGTGCAAACTATTCAATAATCTATTTATGTTATCCAGAACAAAAAAACTTCACACACTTTTGTGTTTTGTCTAATTGCAGGTGTATGGGACATTTGTACAATCCACATATGAAGATAAGGAAGAAAGAGATGTTTATTTGCTGTCCAAAAAGTTCTCTCACGTCACTTTTGGCCCAAGAGAAGATAGAGTCCAAGTCTCTCACGTTCTGGATTCAGATTCGGACTGCACAGATACACCTGACTCAAAACGCACACAAGTTTTTCATACGGACTCCGAATTGGGTGATTCTTTTTTTGTTGGAAACTAGATTTCGTGCACTTTCCAACCCAATTGGAATCACCTTCAAATTCGTCCGGAGCGTTGAGTTGTGGACGAAA
>NW_021304646.1:0-1379 GCF_002162155.2 Triticum dicoccoides
AAAAAAAAGAGGCAGGAAAGTAAAATAGAAAACACAAAAATAAAACCATAAAAAGCCAGGCCATCACATATCCCTACCCACGCATAAAATAGAAGACACTGATTAGACATGAGAGAGAAAACAAAACAAACAAAAAACTAAGCTATAAATAAAAGAGCGGGCGACACTTGCAGTTGAGGTGCAATTGCTGGCGAATCGACTAAGACTTGACAAATTCTTGGTCGACTGAGAACTGCAAATCCACATAAAATAGATACTTTTTGAATTAGATATTTCCATCTAGACTTCTTTTAGACATACAACTGCAGTTGGCAACAATTATAGTTGTGTGCAGTTGGAGTCGGGGACGACACATACAGTAGCGTGTCTACTAGTAGAATGCAACTGGACCCTCCCCAGATAAGATACCAGCAAATTTTGTCGCATTGAAGACATGTAGTTGCAGTCCCCAACCCCTCTCGCGGAAAACACCGCTGAGTTTAAGACATGCAGCTGTCGGGGCAATAGTTGCATTTGAGTGCCTATTGATAGTCAAGGAACTGCCTCCTGCCCCCATGAAAAAGAACACTCCATCACCGGTTGCATGTGGGTGTAGATGTGAGTGGGTGGACGGACATGCAACATATTGTCATTTTTTCATTCGAGGTTAAAATATAAAACTTAAAAGAAAACATAGGTGTGCATTATATTGCATGTGGATGGACATGTAACTGGTAGATTGATTAAAGAAACGACAAAATTAAATGTAAAAAGTTGAGAGTTAATTAAAAAACAAAAACCACAACAATAGTTTAAGAATGAAGAGAACTCGGGCATGTGTGCCTGAGGTAAAAATAAAGGACACATTGTCGTTGAAAGTTAAAGTGAAAAGAAAAATAGAAAATCACACAAAAAGACCGAGCAGAAACAAACAGACGCAAAAAAGGCACAAACATGTAGCTCTTAAGCAAGTGCAGCAAACAAACCACACGCCCATCCAGCCATGCGTTACTTTGCCTCATTTTATACAAAAAATATTTTGGGTAATCGTGTCGCTCGAAATGTGAAACTGGCACACTAAAACATTAAAGAGAATACATAAAAAGGGGTACAAAACGAAAATAATGACTTATTGGAAATTTTCTTCATGCACGTTTCACATTGAAAAAGATAGTGCAACTAGACAATAAAAAGAAGAAAAGAAGAAGTGAAAAGCAAAAACAAGAATACAGAAGCAATGATAGATGATATATTTTAGTAGATACATAAAATTATGAAGAAGAAAAAAAATAAAAAGTAGAAGTGGAATAAACACATAAATTAGGCAACAACAAAAAAGCAGAAATTTTCAAGTAAAAAAGGACGGCCACTTGCACACAAGGAAAAACAACGTGCTACAA
>NW_021304647.1:0-1394 GCF_002162155.2 Triticum dicoccoides
GGAGCTGGTCCTTCGGGGACTACTTCAGGGAGGAGGCCGTCGCGTATGCGTGGGAGCTCCTCACCCAGGTATATATATCGGCTTCTTCTTGCCTTCAGCTAGCCCCTTCTCAAGTTGTGACCCCGTGCGTGGTAGATTCTATAGCTTTTTGAACGAAACATAAAAGAGCTTCGTGGGTAAATATGAGACATGCGACAGTAGCTACCTCCCCCGAGCCGTCCCGTCTCCGGCCTGGTGGTTCACTTTTCTGCATGCATGCCCATCTATCAAGCCAACCAACGAACGAATCCTCCTTTTTCTTTTGTTTGCAACCACTAACGAAGAAGAAAAAAACTGCTCACGCACGCGCACGACGCCACACCCGTTCTCTCTTCTTCTTGGTCTTTCCAGATCCAGTACGCGCGCCGCCGTCCTCGATCTTCTTGGTCTTCTTGGTCTTCCTCACTTCTTGGTCTTCTTGGTCTTCCTCCAGCATGCATGCATGGCTCCCACTCAATTTCCACGCGCATGATTGCCGCCGGAACCGGAAAGCTAGCCTACTCGTACGGACGCCCGGCGCCCGGCGTGCTTGCCGTACGTACGTCTTTCCTCGCTGACGCCCTCATGCGCCCGGCGCCGCGGCTGCAACAACTATCCACACTAGCTCATTAGAGCGTACGTCCGCGGCAATCCATCAGTCAAGTCTTCACTCGGTTTGAGCGTGAGCGAGCAGGAAAGAGCGTCCAAAGGAGCGTTCCCAATATCAAGAAAGAATCAATTTTTAATTAAGAAGCACGAGTAATGCATGCATGCATGCATTACGTCGGCAATCCATCTCTCAGTCAGGTTTGCGTCCATGCGGCTCCATTGCACCCATGCATGCCATTGCCATTGCCATTGCTGTAGACGAGAGAAAGCAGGAAGCGATGCACCTTGTGTGTCGCTGTGTGTATTACTCGAGGCTATACAGCCTGTGTTACAACAGAGCGCATGAGCGCGAGAGGTTACAGAGGCGCGACGTGCGCATGCGAGGGAGGATCGTGGGGTTAGTGCATGGGGCACGTACAAGCATGCATGGGAGACGAGGAGTTACAGTCAACACCCCGCCGCAGGCTGAGCATCGGGAGGCCGAATGCACAGGCTGGACCTGAACTCCTCGAAGGCCGGCGTCGGGAGGCCCTTCGTCATGATGTCGGCGAACTGCTGAGCCGTGGGTACGTGAAGGACGCGAAGCTGCCCCAAGGCCACCTTCTCTCGGACGAAGTGGATGTCCAGCTCTATGTGTTTTGTGCGCCGATGGTGGACTGGGTTGGCCGCCATGTACACGGAGGAGATGTTGTCGCAGTAGGTGACCGTGGCGGCAGGTAGCGGAACACGCAGCTCCCCGAGAAGTTGACGAAGCCAGCAACACTCAG
>NW_021304648.1:0-1050 GCF_002162155.2 Triticum dicoccoides
TACCACCCAATATTCCGAAAATCCTCAGCAACCTATTGCTCTGGAATTTCTTGTTTGCTTTCATTATGATTAATCCCATAAGTATAGAAATCTTATTGACATTCCTTGTCATTATCATTTTGAGTCTGTTGACTCAATATGTTGCGAATACACGCAATCATCATTGATCCTTATAAATTACCTTTCCGGCTGAGCTTCCATTCTTTTAACTGGAATTGGTTCTCGACCAATCCAATTGTCGTTGATCGTACCCTAAGGCTATTCAACTTATCCATCCCTAATCAGAGCATTGCTTCTGATCCCTTGATTTGGAAATCATAATTCCTTTGCATTTGACAATTGAGTTAGTCAGTTGTTTCTATAATCTGCTTCCTCTAGTTGAGTACCGATGCTCACGTCAGATCCCTTGTGGGCCACCAGATCCCTTGTTGGATTTTATCTGACAACGCCCTTCATATTCAATAACCTTGTGGGCCTTTTCTCGGATACATAATGCCTTTGGTAAATTGTATCGTCTGCTTTCTCAACCATGCTTTGCCTTCGAGCTTGAGTTATTTACTTCTAAAGATTCGGGTATATGATTCTAAGATGCCCCGATGGGTTGAACCTATGCCTTCCTTAATATGTGTGAACTCGAAAGTTTTCACGAGTCGTACTCTTCTGGTATTTTGCTAGATAAAATTTCAACGCTATAACTTCATCGAAAGCGAGAAGTGAATGAAAGGGTATGCATTGGAGAAGTGGGAGTCGACCTTGAACCTTGTGTTCATGCCCATGGACACGATGTAGATCTTACCATTAAAGCTTCTCTTAAATTAATTATTCCTTTGGTATAAGTTCATCTTATATCTGGGATCTGGCCTTTTGAAATCGTGGTTCCGACCATGTTCTCTTTTAAATACCATTTCTCGTGCAAGTTTTAGCACTTGTCTTCTGTAGAGCAATACCCCGGTCCAACCTCTACTTTGATCTGTCATCGAGTATTACCCCCCCTGGTATCTCGAGATTATCATGGAACTGCATAACTTCTTATGAGTTCTTCATCAAGTG
>NW_021304649.1:0-1142 GCF_002162155.2 Triticum dicoccoides
AGGGCGGTAGGCCTTGCTCGGCACGGTCCGCCTCCTCCTTGTCCCATATAGGCTCCGCCACTCTGTAACCGCCGGGACCGAGTGTGTGTTCCCCTATGTTCAGCTCCCGCATTTGTTTCCCCCACTCACTTGATTGGGAGCTTGCGGTGCTCGAGCAATTGATCTTGAAGTCGTTGTAGTCATCTTCGGTGATCGAAGGATTTTTCTCCTTGATCTTCTCATAACTCTCACCTTTCTCGATCATTCTCTTCACATTGCTTTTCCAAGTAGACAGGGCCTTGCTCATCTTCGTGAGGGCAGCATTGTTCACTTTATTCCCTTTGAGGCTTGTGTTTTCGAATTCAGCGGGGAACTTGTATCGTTCGTGCAGCTTCGTGAAGAGGAGGTGGTGCAAATTCCCCCGGTCAGGATGCCTCAGGTTCTCGGTGTTGATCGAGACGGTGCTCCGGACAATGCACCCGAGCTGAAGCGAGTACCCCTTGAATATTCGTTCGGGCGCCGTTGGATTCCCGTTGGAGTCCACTTCAGTAACTTCCTCCTTGAGGGTGCGGAGCACGATCGGGCGCCGGTCCTTCCGTTGCCTCTTCGGCTGGCTGCTATCTGTGCGTGCGCCGCCATCATCAGTGGTGGCATCCTCGGCGGCACCATCAGTGGTGGCATCAGTGTGGTCATCCTCGGCGGCACCATCCATGGTCTCAGGATCGGTGGGGAAGGCGGCAGCCTCATACAAGTGAGGTTGTTCCTCCATCTCCTGGGACAGCTCCCAGAATGCCTTGCCGCCCGAACCCCCGGCCTCATCGTTGTGGGCCATGTTTCTCTCTAAATAGAAACAAAGTTTGGTCAAAAAGTTGGTTATTGTCAAGGAACAAGATCATGGTCTCATCATTTAGGGTTTGTCGACACCGAGGCATCCTAAAATCTAAGCTTTTATCATTGAGGGTTTTTCGACGCCAAGGCACCCTAAAAGCCTAACTTTTCATCATTTCGGTTTTTATCGACACCGAGGCACCCTAAAAGCCATGCATTAGTCACAAGTACGCCGGGGCACTTGATCCTACTTAATTAACTACTAAGATACCCCGGCCCATGCATTAGTCACAAGTACCCCATATGTCCTATTTTTAGCAAAGTCATGCTAAAAT
>NW_021304650.1:0-1838 GCF_002162155.2 Triticum dicoccoides
CCATTAAGAGCTGGAGATGCTCTGTACTACTTGAGAAGTTTAGGCCGTATACCACATTCATTCTTCTCCTTCCATGTTTGATCTAGCTGGCCTAACAGTTTGGAAGTTGCAGTTATTATGGGTGCTTGGTTTACCAGCAAAAATGATAAAGTCAAGACTTGCTAAACTCGTGCAACTTTATGTGAAAGCCGCTAGATCAATCGGTAACAAACCAGATAGTAGTCAATATTCAAAAAAAATGCTAGACATTGACATGCCAAACTTCTTCATCAAACCATGCATTGCTCTGAAACATTCTCCCCAGAATTTCAAACAATGACTAATACCGCATAGAAAAATTGCCCCGATAAAAAATGTTTGTCCAACTTGCTCAACTAGCGCAGTCCGCGTCACATTCAAACTCCAATAAAGATGAAGACTTGCCTAGCAAGACGTGCTAAAAAGGACGCTTGAATAATAACATGCTCAGTTTTTTTTCTTTATGAAGACGACGACACAAAGAACACACCTCAAACCGTTGCCCACACCGAAACGCCTTCTCCCGAGCATGTAGCGGGTGTTTAATTAGTCCATCCGAGATCAAAAGCCATGACAAACACCGTTAGCTTCATCGGAAGCTTCGGTTTCCAAATCAAAAGACATGGGTCGTACCATCTTTGTGTGGGCATGCTTCCTTCGTTTTTGAAATATAGCGCGCATAGATATATATTTTTTCCCAAGGCGAAACCCCGTAAAGCTCGGCCAACTCTAGGCCAGGCGGCACGACACGAGGACATGAACCACACTAGCTCTTAGTCCATCCGAGTTCAAAAGCCATGATAGGCACCTTTAGCTTCATCTGGAGGACCCCTAGAGGTGAGAAGCACGAAAGTATCAAGATCTTAAAGGGTGTTTACAACAGAAGTAATGTACTAGCCATTAAGAGCTGGAGATGCTCCGTACTACTTGAGAAGTTTAGGCCGTATGCCACATTCATTCTTCTCCTTCCATGTTTGATCTAGTTGGCCCAACAGTTTGGAAGTTGCAGTTATTATGGGTGCTTGGTTTACCGGCAAAAATGATAAAGTCAAGACTTGCTAAACCCGTGCAACTTTATGTGAAAGCCGCTAGATCAATCGGTAACAAACCAGATAGTAGTCAATATTCAAAAATAAAAATAAAAATGCTAGACATTGACATGCCAAACTTCTTCATCAAACCATGCATTGCTCTGAAACATTCGCCCCAGGATTTCAAACAATGACTAATACCGCATAGAAAAACTGCCCTAATAAAAATGTTTGTCCAACTTGCTCAATTAGCACAGTCCGCGTCACATTCGGACTCCAATAAAGATGAAGACTTGCCTAGCAAGACGTGCTAAAAAGGACGCTTGAATAATAACATGCTCAATTTTTTTCTTTATGAAGACGACAACACAAAGAACACACCTCAAACCGTTGCCCCCACACCGAAACGTCTTCTCCCGAGCATGTAGCGGGTGTTTAATTAGTCCATCCGAGATCAAAAGCCATGACAAACACCTTTAGCTTCATCGGAAGCTTCGGTTTCCAAATCAAAAGACATGGGTCGGACCATCTTTGTGTGGGCATGCTTCCTTCGTTTTTGAAATATAGCACGCATAGTTATATTTGTTTTCCCAAGGCAAAACCCTGTAAAGTTCAGCCAACTCTAGGCCAGGCGGCATGGCACGAGGACATGCACCACACTAGCTCTTAGTCCATCCGAGATCAAAAGCCATGATAGACACCTTTAGCTTCATCTGGAGGACCCCTAGAGGTGAGAAGCACGAAAGTATCAAGATCTTAAAGGGTGTTTACAACAGAAGTAATGTACTA
>NW_021304651.1:0-928 GCF_002162155.2 Triticum dicoccoides
ATTTTGCTTGGTTCCTCTTATATGGTTGTCTAAATCCTAGAAACCCTAGGTGCTGAGGGAGTTTCACATGGGGATTTCTGTCTATTCGCATTTTTATTTGATGGTTATATCTACTAACAAATTTGTTAAACATCAAAGGGGGGCATCAGGAAGAGCTAGACAGAACTGGGGGGCTTCAGAGCAAGGCAAACGAAGAAAGGGGCATAAGATCCAAGGCGAGTGAACTGGGGGGGTTAAAATCAATTCTCCCCAGAAAACAGAGCAAAATCAGAGGAAGCTATTACAGGCAAATAATCAGACTTCAGAAATATTCAGACCCAGGCACAATTGCAGTCTGTCTTGTCCACGGCCTTCTGCCTTGACAAAGCTCGTTGATGACCAGAGTCGAGTCCGAGGTCCACATAGATGAAATCACTAGAGCATTGAGTTTGCAATGCATGCCCTACGCCCAAGAGATAGACCAAATTAACGGCAACATCATCAAGGGATCTCCTCCTCAAGGTAAACTTTACAACTCAGCTACATATATAAACCTCACTTCAGAATACAGAGCATAGAGAGCACAAGCTGCACACTACACTACATACACTGTTCTTCCTTTCCAACCCCTACTTGTAACATTAACCTCAATTCAGATACTGCACTCCACAAGCAACCAACATAGAAAAATCGAGTTTCAAAGTTTCCTTAGCGACATCAAGGTTTATTTATTTCAAGGAATATAACATAGCAGGATACCGTCCACAAACAACAGAAAAAGAAAGCATGTTTGGTTAAGCATATGCTCCTGCTGTCTACCGCCAGCAGGGATGCATATATAGAGGCAATTCCTACTGAGGATTTCTGGAGGTAGAGGGAGAGTTTAATATGCCGAGCCTTGTATCTCAGGGAAAAAAATTACTTGTATCGTCGTTTTGAAAATTAACTT
>NW_021304652.1:0-1143 GCF_002162155.2 Triticum dicoccoides
TTTTTTTTTGCGAAAAATCACTATAATGGCGAGTGTCTCAAAACTCTTCCTAGCTCAAACTGACAGGATGGGCACGAAATTTTTCGACCAATTTTTTTTTTCGACTGCCCGGACCCAAAAACTGGAAACGGGTCAAAAAAACTTCCTATAATGGCACCTGTCTCAAAACACTCAGAAACACCTAAAAATAGGATAGCCAGAAATTTTTTCGAAAAATGCGTTTTCGAAAAATTTTGGGCCTAAACGGAGCGTGGCTACCCGACTCTTTTTTTTTCCGAAACCTACTCCGGCAAGGAAACACGAATCGGAATCTGGATGGATCCCGAAAACAAACCTAATAAGCAAGGAACTCGGATTGGTGGTGGATATATGGTGGTGGTATATGGCAGCGGTGGTGGTAGCGGTGGTAGTATATGGATATGGATCGGTGGTGGTATATGGGCACGGATTGGTGGTGGTATATGGATACGGATTCGGAGCGGTGGTGGTAGATGGCAGGGGCGATGATGATGGTGCGGCGGCGGCGTGACAACTTACGACCAGAACTCGAAACTCTAAAAGACTAGACGCTAAGACCAGCAACTAGACCGACGATGCAACCGCAAATTCAACAAAGCAAAACCCTAAAAAGATTATGCAAAGGCTCAGATTGGTTCGGATATGATGAACTAACCCTAATTTTTTTTGTGTGGCTTTTTCGCGGACTGTAGGTATGAAGAACAGACTCGATCTAAACTACGAAAAACTGTAAAATCTCACCGAGCAACCTGGAAATCTGATACCACTTGATAGAGGCGGGGTGTCCCGATCTTTCGATGAGATGATAACTATCGATTTGGTGAAGATGACTTTGACGATCCGACTACGAACGTGCGAGGACGTCGCGCCTTAGCAATCGCTAAACCAACTCCGAGAGGTTATTGACCACGCCGGAGCACGATCAACCTGACCACGAGGGTCTGTTTCCTGCGAGCAAACGAAGAACAAGCAAGAAACTGAGATTGCAATCTGGATATTGCGAATATAAGATGAAAGCTTTATTGATCAAGGTGGGGTTCTGTGATGCCTTTGTCTGGTCGTTGAACACAAATGAAGTACGCGAAGTTGCAGCTATGGCGAACTTTTAATCTAAACAAAACCCAA
>NW_021304653.1:0-1340 GCF_002162155.2 Triticum dicoccoides
AGCGGTGGCGGGCTGGGCCGCCAGCTGGAGTTGGGCCAGGTAAGTGGCGCCAGGTAAGTCCTTCTGCTCTGTTTTATTTTTTTCTTCTGTTTTGTTTTATTTAATATCTTTTGCCATTGTTTTTGAATTTTAAACAAATTCAAACAATGCCAAAAACTCCTCTGAATAATTTTATTTGGCTAGATGGACTTTTCCAAAAGCTCATAAAATATTTCAGGGGTATTTGAAATTATATTCTAATTATATGAATATAACTCAAATTCAAATAGCTAATGAATTAAATCCAAAGTCCCAAAAATAAATCCTTAAAAATGTTCAATATTTTGGTTGGGACCAGAACCCTTGCCAAAAATTATCAAACATTTAAGAAGAGCATTTTGGAACAATGAATGAGATTTCTAGGGTTTTTGCCCCTCTTTTATTTAAGTTTTTGAGTCTTCCAAAATTCCCTCAGTTCAAATTTCAGAATTTAAACATGATGCACACATGAGGTCTAGCCTAGTGCATTACCAGAGGCTAGGGATGTGACAACTCACCCCCACTAAACAAGAATCTCGTTTCGAGATTCAGGCGTAGGGTAAGATGAAGGAAAAACGCAAACTAGTACAATCTTCACGATCCAGGTTGCACTTCAAATGAACGTTGATTTGAACACCATCCTTGTCTTATCGTCTTGCTCTGAGAACTTCAGCTAATCATGACAAGAAGAGGAAAGGAAAACTCTAGAAGGATCGGTCTTCTCGAAGGTCGAACAACTCAGGATTAACTCACGGAATGAGACTTAGAACCATCTCTCGGGTTGAGACACGAGATACACATCAAGAGGGGTGGAAAGAAACGGATGACGAAGGTTCACTAGGTGGACAATAATTTCACACTTAAGAATGTGGCGATCGGTTGTCAACGTAGCGAGGAGTTGAATTGTCATGATACCACGACGAAACATCCTGGAGAAGGGTGATTCGTAGATTATTATCTTAAGTGGCAAAAAGAATTACCTTTGATATAGAGATCATTGAGACTCTCTATATCAGCCGAAGGCAAATCACAGCAATCGATTGGCGGGGGTCGGTAGAATGGCATACTCGGACTTGGATGATGTGGATTACCTTGTTGAAGACAACGTAATGGATGAATTTGCTTATCACCGGAGATGGAAGAGACCCATGGTAGAATAGCACATTGGCGGTGCAAGCTAGGAACAAAATGCAAATGCTGGGAATGACTCTGGTAACTGGGGAAAAACCCAACAACAGAGAGTGAATTCACTGTTTGAAAAGATCATAGCATTGCCGAGGAAACTGAGAGCAAACCCAGTTAGTGCCGATGATAACACCTAG
>NW_021304654.1:0-2664 GCF_002162155.2 Triticum dicoccoides
ACCATCATTTGTGTTGCGTTTCATTTATTCATATATATGTATTGACCCCCTTCTTCAAATTAGATATTTCGGATGCGGGATGAACTCCTACCACCATATTGTATGCGAGCAATTCAAGAGAAATTGGCGGCATTCTTTCTTGACCACGTGATCGCTAAAGACGGAGAATACCATGTGGACCCTGGGTTCATTTGGAATTAGGAGATTATATTGTAAGAGATAATTATATTGTATATATGTAGCCAGTAGCGTCAGATAGATATACGAGAACTTGTTGTTCGACCAATCTTTCAGAGAAGGAGAGGTGGTCGATATCACTCCTGTTTCCTTCATTTGCTTACTAGCTAGCATGTCTAGTCCTCTCTATACTTATAGTACGTAGCGTCGACCAAGCACGGAGATAAGAGAGGACACTTCTCTCTATTAATTAGCTAGCTAACACAATATATGAAACACCCCCCCCCTTTCAAAACAAAAAAACAAAAAATCCAAAACCTGAAATGCTGACGCGTGGATGCCTATTGGTCCCGGTTGATGCCAAAAACCGGGACAAAAGGGCCTCCTACCTGGGCTCGCCGCACCGGACACGTGGAGGCCCATCTGTCCCGGTTTGTATAAGAACCAGGACTAAAGGTCTAGGGCATTAGTACCGACACTTTAATCCCGGTTTAATAACCGGGACAAATGACCCTTACAAACCGGGACAATAGGCCCTTTTCTACTAGTGGCGCTACTCCTACTAATTAGTTACTAATCCTACTAGTTTTGGAAATTTCTTAATTAGTTCATGTTTGTTTCAAATCTCAGGTAAAGCTCACCTCCGACGACCTAATGTCTGCGTAAGGTCGACCCTGTAGACTGCTGCAACTCCAACTACGTTCCACCATCTCGCCAGGGAAAACTAATACAAGAAGACGCAACAGTTCACCTAACCTAGGCGGCCACATAGCAAGAGTTCTAGCTAGACGAAGAAGAAGAAGACAACTCCAAATTAAGTTTTTTTCCAGCCGTGTTTCCATTTTGACTCATCATGTAGTGGTGCGTATGCATGCATGTTGTTGTTCGCCAGTAGGCCTAGTAAGGGACGATTCTAAGGGGGGACGAGGGGGAGGCCCGCGCTATATAAACAGAGGTGGAGGCCGGGGCACGACTTATGAGGTTAATCGCTGCCACGATCCCCACCGAGACTTCCTACCGATCTAGGGTTAGCGCGGTGCTCACGGGAAGCACACCACCGACGCCATCTCACTGCCATCACCGCCGCCACAACATCACCATGGCTGCTGGTTCGAGCTCGCAAGGGAAGGCAGAAGGTAGGTTGACCAGAATCATTAGCCTATTCCAATTCACATGATCTATCAATGGTATCAGGCCATGCTAGGCTAAGATTTTCGGTACAAAGAACAAAGAGAGAAAGAAAAAGAAATCCCCTCCCCCAAGAACCCTAGACAGGGCAAAGAGTTCACCAGAGTAGGGCCTCGAGCCCTGCCGGCAAAGTGCGCCGCCGTCATGGCCGCGCCTGTTCCTCTCGATCCCCACACGCATCGGCAAGCCAAGGTGCAGGGACGAAGAACCAACCCCTCAAAGAGGAAAAGTGTACCGCGGCTGATCCGTTCGACGGCGGCGCGCTCACCACAGAGGGGAACGCGCAACCGGCGAAGGGATTGGCAATGGCGAAACCACCGGTTGCTCCGATGCCGAGGACCACAGAAAACAGAGGGGGTGAGATGGGGCGTTGTAGGTGGAAGGAGAAACAAAAGAAGGGGAAGTGGAAATGGGTGCTCGCGCGGTGCGATGGCGCGCTGTCGCCGGCGACGGCCGGCGAAGCCCCAACCCCGCTGCATCACACAGGCCGGCTCGAAGGGAAGAAGAGGAGCGTGCAAGCCCGACCCTATCTCTCTCTCTGCAGCAGCAAAGGGAGGCGCGGTGTGGCGCGGTGGCTTCCGCCGCCACCAGCGGCGGCCGGGGCGCTGCCCATTGCCTCGCCGTCAGCGAGACCGCGACGAGAGACGAGGAGGACCGAATAGAAATCGCTAGGGTTTCATTCGGGAGGATCGATCGAGGCGTTTTTTGTTCTAGAGAGAGGCGCGGTCGACCGTCGGATCGCGGTGGACGGATGAGATTGAAACTCTAGCGCCAGACTGGGCTTTTGGGCCGAAACGGAGATAGAGGCCGGCAGCAGGGCGCACTGGGCCCAAAGCCGCAGCGGCGCGCTGGGCCAAGGCGAGCAGCGGCGCGCACTGGGCTGAGGCCAAGCTGAGTTGCTATTTTTTGTTTATCTGTTTTCTTTCCATATTTTTCTATGCAAATTTTTCCAACGAAAATTTTTGTTTAGAAAATAGAAAAGTAAACAGAAAAAGTTTTTGAAAATGAAAACAGGAAATTTTCAGAAAAAGAAATGTTCATGAATTTTATAAAGAAAATAATAAAGTTCATGATTTTTTATTCGGTCAAAGAAAAGTTTCTGTAAAGTATAAAAAGTCCATGAATTTTTTATTCATGTTTTCTGCTGGAAATAAAAATAAAATTGTTTTTCTAAGTGAATAGAACTAAAGTAAAAGATTAAATTTTTGTTTCTCTAATGCTTTTCGAACCAACTGGTTAAAACTGCTTAGAGAGTAAAAGAGTACATAATTGTTTTTGAATAGAATATTGTAAAGTGTC
>NW_021304655.1:0-844 GCF_002162155.2 Triticum dicoccoides
CAATCACAGCACCTGGCCTGTGACTCTATGTATGTATAACCTTCCTCCTTGGATGTGCATGAAGCGGAAATTCATTATGATGCCAGTTCTCATCCAAGGCCCTAAGCAACCCGGCAACGACATTGATGTGTACCTAAGGCCATTAGTTGAAGAACTTTTACAGCTGTGGAATGGAAACGGTGTACGTACGTGGGATGAGCACAAACAGGAGGAATTTAACCTAAAGGCGTTGCTGTTCGTGACCATCAACGATTGGCCCGCTCTCAGTAACCTTTCAGGACAGACAAACAAGGGATACCACGCATGCATGCACTGTTTACTTGACACCGATAGTATATACCTGGCAAGCTGCAGGAAGAATGTGTACCTGGGCCATCGTCGATTTCTTCCGACCAACCATCAATGTCGAAAGAAAGGCAAGCATTTCAAATGTGAGGCAGATCACCGGAAGAAGCCCGCCATGCGTACCGGTGATCACGTACTTGCTATGGTCAATGATTTACACGTAATCTTTGGAAAGGGTCCTAGCGGACTAGCTGTTCCGAATGACGCTGAGAATCACGCACCCATGTGGAAGAAGAAATCTATATTTTGGGACCTACCCTACTGGAAAGACCTAGAGGTCCGCTCTTCGATCGACGTGATGCACGTGACGAAGAACCTTTGCGTGAACCTGCTAGGCTTCTTGGGCGTGTATGGGAAGACAAAAGATACACCTGAGGCACGAGAGGACCTGCAACGCTTGCACGAAAAAGAGGGCATGCCTCCGAAGCAGTATGAAGGTCCTGCCAGCTACGCTCTTATGAAAGAAGAGAAAGAAATATTCTTTCAATGCCTGCTCAGT
>NW_021304656.1:0-2043 GCF_002162155.2 Triticum dicoccoides
AAAATGTATGTACCCATTAAAATCTGTTTTAGCAAATTTTTAAAAAGTTCATGAAATAAAAATGATCTTTTGATCATAAAAATGTATTTCTGGCTAAGGTGGTGATGACATGCATGATGATCTACGACCATGATGATGATGACACACTCTTTTGGATGTGGTGGTACGATGACACCATAGTAGTTAGGACCAACTTGTGCTGCCTTATGTGATCAGGCATGCCTATGTTATTTCTCTTCCAAATGTTGTGTTGCTTGAATTGTTGCTCTCTTGTTAATCTGCAGTTGAATGTTATGTTATCTTCCAGGAATATACGGTTCATGGGCTACATGCAATGAGCAAGTCAAGGGTTACCCACACAGCTCCTTTCTAGGAGGGTTTAAGACTAGACAACAGGTAGAGGGTGACTATCACCGATACATGCTCGAAGAACAGAAAACTAACGATGAAATTCCCAAGGTTGCTGCCTTGAACGAGGGTTTAAGACAAGACAATAGGCTGTGTGGCCTGAAGAACATCATCATCGTCCAGTTCCTCATGATTCTAGTGCTATTTACTCATGTGATCATTGTGATCTTATGTAATGTAGTGAGCACTTCCTAGGGCAGTAGATGGTAAGCTCACCTTGTAGGGTATAAGGTTAATATAACCAGTGTACGTGTGCTACCATACATCGTGTTTTACATCCAAACACCCATACGGAGGCAACAAACACAGGGCAGAAAATGTTGCCTTGATGCAGGGGAAGCAATATGCATGCAACCAAACAATGTACTCCCTTCATTTTTGTATACAAGGCCACAAACTCGGATTACAGGTATCAATGTAAAATTTAATGCCTGCTTTACAAGTCAACTTTTCTTCTTATTTACTGGGATCATTAATACTCTGCATGCATGCAAAGAAACTGAGTGGAGGAAGTAACTGACTGTCATTATGAATGCATGCATGCAAGTATTAAACAGATTGTTAGTACGAGAAAATATCATTAACTTTGCCTCGATTACTGTTGGTGGCCTTGTATAGATGTAAAATGTATATTCCATAGTGACCTTGTATATAAAAATGGAGGGAGTACAGAATATCAATATGGTTTTAGGGAAAAAAAATCTGGTATGACAGGGTCGCACGAGCCCAAACGGGAGACCACCTCGCACGCATGACATCTGGCAGTACGAATCTCAGCGCAGAGTTAGCCTGACTTCCACGCCGTCCTTTCAGCTTTTAATCTGAAAACCCATCTCCGTCTCTTCCATCTCGCCGGCAACGGCGTGCCAAGATGGCGCAGCCCGACGAGGGCAACAAGGCACCGGATGGGAGACATCCTCTCTGCCGACGGCCACTCCAATCATGGTAAGTTCAATAATCAGTACACATGGCACAACCAGCACAATCCTCTCTTCCTGGAGCCTCACTTGATTGATTTAATTACCTCGCAGCAGTTTCGGATGACTGAGACTACTGGCCAGCCCTCGGTGAACAGCACACCGACAATCTCTCCTCCAGAATCGTCTTTGCCCACGGCTACTCCAACCATGATAAGTTCAATAACCAGTACACATGCCACAACAAGCACGATCCTCTCTTCCTGAAGAATCTTTCTATTGATTCAATTACCTCACAGCAATTGCCAACGATTGAGATTAATGGTCAACCAAGGATGAGCAACACACCAGTGAATAATCAAGACATACAAGATGCAGATAATGCTCCAAGAGTTGGGAAGAGTTTTCAGTCTGAGAAAGAGGCGTACCAATTTTACAATTGTTAGAGTGGACTGCAAAAAGGGAAATTTTACGGTGCATTATAATACACCAGAGCACATGTATTATATGGACGATTTAACGGATGAGAATAACTGGGCTTTTTTGAGCCAAGGGTATTTTCGACCTAAAATTGTTTGTACCTTTAATCGGCTCAATTAAGTCCAGGGGTATTCCCGTCCTAATTTTTTTGATTAAATTAATTGCATTAATAAAACACTTCATTATAGAGGTCCAATCATCGTGCGCACTCTTTTGAATTTCGGTTCGAGCGGTTCGT
>NW_021304657.1:0-1070 GCF_002162155.2 Triticum dicoccoides
TGTTGTTCAATATGCTTACCGTTACTAGTCCAATCTTGTTTCGACGGTATTGTGGGATGAAGCGGCCCGGACCGACCTTACACGTACTCTTACGTGAGACAGGTTCCACCGATTGACATGCACTTGGTGCATAAGGTGGCTAGCGGGTGCCAGTCTCTCCCACTTTAGTCGGAACGGATTCGATGAAAAGGGTCCTTATGAAGGGTAAATAGCAATTGGCATATCACGTTGTGGTCTTGCGTAGGTAAGAAACGTTCTTGCTAGAAACCCATAGCAGCCACGTAAAACATGCAACAACAATTAGAGGACGTCTAACTTGTTTTTGCAGGGTATGCTATGTGATGTGATATGGCCAAAAGGATGTGATGAATGATATATGTGATGTATGAGATTGATCATGTTCTTGTAATAGGATTCACGACTTGCATGTCGATGAGTATGACAACCGGCAGGAGCCATCGGAGTTGTCTTTATTTTTTGTATGACCTGCGTGTCATTGAAGAACGCCATGTAACTTACTTTACTTTATTGCTAAACGCGTTAGCCATAGAAGTAGAAGTAGTCGTTGGCATGACAACTTCATGAAGACACGATGATGGAGATCATGATGATGGAGATCATGGTGTGATGCCAGTGACGATGATGATCATGGAGCCCCGAAGATGAAGATCAAAAGGAGCAAAATGATATTGGCCATATCATGTCACTATTTGATTGCATGTGATGTTTATCATGTTTATGCATCTTGTTTACTTAGGACGACGGTAGTAAATAAGATGATCCCTTACAAAATTTCAAGAAGTGTTCTCCCCTAACTGTGCACCGTTGCTACAGTTCGTCGCTTCTAAGCACCACGTGATGATCGGGTGTGATGGATTCTTACGTTCACATACAACGGGTGTAAGACAGTTTTACACAGCGAAAACACTTAGGGTTAACTTGACGAGCCTAGCATGTGCAGACATGGCCTCGGAACACGGAGACCGAAAGGTCGAGCATGAGTCGTATAGTAGATACGATCAACATGAAGATGTTCACCGACGTTAACTAGTCCGTCTCACGTGATGATC
>NW_021304658.1:0-1119 GCF_002162155.2 Triticum dicoccoides
CAAACAATGTGCAACAATATGATGCATGCATGAAACATGGCAATATGAGTGTATTGGGCTAATGCAACTAAAGCCAGAAGGGTTTGAACAAATTTGAATCAAAGATTCAAATTCCAAATTCAAATATGGCCTTTTAAAGTGCCTTTTCTTGTTCTGCTTAAAACATCAATTTAACTTGTTTGATCATGCATGAAAATAGTACAGATGGATAGATTGGATTTTTCTGATCATTTTTCATATATAATTTGTCCAATTTGGAGTTACAGAATAAAAGTTATGAATTTTTGAAGTTTAAATAATATTCTGGAATTTCCTGATTTAAATTAAATCCAGAAAATCAATTACTGCGTCAGCCTGACGTCAGTGTGACGTCAGCAGGTCAACGGAACTGGTCCAGGTCAAACCTGACAGTGGGTCCCGCATGTCAGGGTGATTATTTTAATTAAAACTTAATTAGAACTAATCCTGTTTAATTAACAGGGTTGGGCCCCACCTGTCATTGACTCAGGGGAGTCAACCAGGGCCCACCCGTGGTCAAACCCGAGTCGGCTGCACCGGCGTTTAGCCGCCGGCGAGCCCGACACGGCGGCGGAAGTGGTTTTGGTCATTTCGGCCACCAAACGGACTGCGGAGACCACCGGAGTGGAGCTGAGGCCAACCCGCAGCTCTTGGCGGAGCCCGTTGGGGTCGGGGTGGCCGGAGTCGATGGCGGCGAGCTCGGCTGCGGCCGCCGGGGTTCGGTCGTGCACGGGAACGGTGCTGGAGCTCGAAGTCGAGCAAAGCGAGGCGCTAGGGATGCTCTACGGGGTCTTGCGAACTCGTTGGACTCGCCGGGGTGACCAAATGGTCACCGGAGCTGCGTCGACGGCGAGCTCGGCGACGGCGGAGGTTCAGCCGTGGTGGGGAGGTGGCTACGGTGAGGGAACGAGGGGAAGGAGAGGGGGAAACGGTGGCGTAGCTCACCGCGGTTGCAGTGGGCGTCGAAGCGGGCTCGGGGACGCGCTGGAGACGGCGAATTCGACGGCGACGGTGGTCGGAGCCCGAAGAGGGGAACGGCGACGTGGCGGCGATGCAGGGCTTCCGGGGAGCTGTGGAGCGGTGGGGAGGAAGAGGGAGTCG
>NW_021304659.1:0-1422 GCF_002162155.2 Triticum dicoccoides
AGGACCAAGAGAGGGAATAATGCTATCTTCGTCGTTGTCGATCGTCTTTCCAAAGTAGCCCATTTCCTACCTGTTCGTGAGAGTATAACCGCTAGTCAATTGGCAGACTTATACATCTCCCGTATAGTGTCCCTCCATGGTGTTCCTTTGGAAATTAACTCGGATCGAGGAAGCCTTTTCACCTCTCGATTTTGGGAAAGTTTCCAAAATGCTATGGGAACCCGTCTCTCCTTTAGCACCGCTTTCCACCCTCAGTCGAGTGGTCAAGTGGAACGCGTCAACCAAGTTCTAGAAGACATGCTTCGAGCCTCTGTTATCTCATTTGGAATGGACTGGGAGAAGTGTCTTCCATTTGCCGAATTCGCTTACAACAACAGCTATCAATCTAGCTTGGGTAAAGCCCCTTTTGAAGTTCTCTATGGACGACGGTGTCGAACACCCCTTAACTGGTCAGAGACCGGGGAAAGACAATTCTTTGGCCCGGATATGATTGAGGAAGCAGAAGAACAAGTTCGCATCGTTCGTGAAAAGTTGAAAACAGCCCAATCTCGTCAAAAGAGTCAATATGACCGAAAACATAAGGCTATGACTTTCGAGGTTGACGAGAAGGCTTATCTTCGGGTCACCCCTCTGAAGGGAACCCATCGTTTCGGTATCAAAGGCAAATTGGCTCCTCGTTACATTGGACCTTTTCGCATTCTCGCCAAACGAGGGGAAGTTGCCTACCAGTTGGAACTACCTCCGCACCTCTCCAGGGTCCACGATGTCTTCCACGTTTCTCAACTCAGGCGTTGCTTCTCGGATCCTATCCGTGGAGTGGACCACGAAACGCTTGATCTCCAAGATAATCTTACATCTCGAGAGTACCCCGTTCGTATCCTCGATCAGGCCGAACGTATCACCCGACGTCAGAACATCATGTTCCTCAAAGTTCAATGGTCGCACCATTCTGAGGATGAAGCAACCTGGGAAAGGGAGGATCGTCTTCGACTTGAGTATCCCGCCTTCTTCCCGGAGGAACCCAAATCTCGGGACGAGATTCTTTTGAGTGGGGGTGAGTTGTCACACCCTAGCTAGTCATGCATCAGAGTGTGTGCATCATGTTTAAAATTCCATTTAAATTGAAATGGGGATTGTGAAACCCTCAGAATCATTTCTGAAAATGACCCAAATAAAAATTTCTCCAAAAGGGTCCAAGAAAATGCTCATGTTGATCTCTGAAAATATTGGACAGAGATAAAAATCAAACCAATATTTTTAGTGGCTCATGGACATTTATTTTGGGCATTTGGAATTAATGCATAAATATTTGCTTTGGAAATATATTTCTATATATATTAATATATGTCCAAATATTATGCCAATTATAAAGGAGCTCTGGAATAATATATCTAGCCCCTGAAAAATTTGGCATAAGTTAAA
>NW_021304660.1:0-1533 GCF_002162155.2 Triticum dicoccoides
TACTCCCAAGGGAAAAGTAGGTGGTGGTGAGGCAAATGGTAAAACCAAGGTTGGGCCTTGCTGGAGGAGTTTTATTCAAAGCAAACTGTCAAGGGGGTCCCATAAATCACCCAACCGCGTTAGGGACGCATAATCCGGGAACATAATATCGATATGACGGAAACTAGGGCGGCAAGAGTGGAACAAAACACTAGGCATAAGGCCGAGTCTTCCACCCTTTACCAAGTATATAGATGCATTAATTAAATAAGAGATATTGTGATATCCCAACCATAATCATGTCCACCATGGAGCAATCTTCAACTTCACCTGCAACTAACAACGCTATAAGAGGGGCTGAGCAAAAGCGGTAACATGGCCAAGCAATGGTTTGCTAGAAAGGGTGAAAAAGGTTAGAGGCTGACATGGCAAATTGGGAGGCCTGATAGACAAAAGATAGGTAGCGCAGCATAGCGATAGAATGAAGCAACTAGCATAGCAATGATAGTACTGAGATCCAGGGTAGCGGTCATCTTGCATGAAATCCCACTAGGAAGAAGAACGAGTCCATGAAGAAGATGAAGCCACGAAGACGAACCAAGCATAGACGAACGAATCCTCACGATCGCAACGAAATGGGAACTATCGAGAAGAAGCACACAACATGGTAAACACACCACACATGAACAAGACATGATGCTCAACCAAGTATGATGCATGACAAGGCTACATGAAGCTACTCATGGCAAGAGATGATGCAAACAAGAGCAACACATTAAAGCAAGTTTAAATGAGGCCGGAAACAACATATAACAAATCTGGTAAGTCCTCATATGCATATTTCGAAATTGGTCCAGATCTGAATAAACCTTATTTTCAAGTTGTTAAACAGCAAGTTAGGATGCACCAAGATGATCTACACGAGATTCTAGTCAAGTTACATATAAAGTTCATTTAGTTCGGAGCTACGGCCTAGAAGATATGAGCAAAACAAGTTAAACATGGCATTGATGCAAAATGCATACAAACATCAAGCAAACACCTCAAAACAAGGATGCACCAAGATAATATGAAACTAAATGCAATTTTAAGCAAGTTTCATATAGAGCACACTCAAAACGGAGCAACGATGCAACACATACTCTCCAAATAAGATATAACAACAATCTGTCCAAAACAGCAACTAGGCATCTTACAAGCATCATGAAGATATGCTACAGCACCCCAACATGTAAACAAAAGGCATGGACATGATGTACAGGTAAAGCATGACAAAACATGAACACTGACCTATCTCCAGAAACCACTAGAACATA
The DNA here is from genome assembly GCF_002162155.2 of Triticum dicoccoides. Taxonomy (NCBI): domain Eukaryota; kingdom Viridiplantae; phylum Streptophyta; class Magnoliopsida; order Poales; family Poaceae; genus Triticum; species Triticum dicoccoides. The sequence continues at coordinate 1,296 of NW_021304660.1, forward strand.
TTCTAAAGGTCATGGCAAGATTGCAAATGATAACAGTTTACAGGCTTAGCAGAAATAACAACAGGTTGCAAAGTTTAGAGCTATCAAACAACATGCTACAGGAACTTATCGTAGAAACTTAAGGCATGGCATGATACTACTAAATGCATAGAACAAAAGTCCTTTACTGACCATGAGCCAAAAAGGATCGGAAGATATGATGGCACCCATGTAAACATGGCAAATGATATGACAGATT
>NW_021304661.1:0-3703 GCF_002162155.2 Triticum dicoccoides
GGATCTATTGCCTTGTCAAGACTTTGACTTGAGTATGGGCTATCGTCAAGTCAAATCAGAACCAACGATTTTCGTAATGTTGTCTTACTCGTGGTTGATCCCTCGAGCATACACCATTACATCTTTTGGTCTGACCATTGCTATCACCGTGTTCACATGATGGTGGAAGTCCGGTAATATGGAAAATTCTGATGAGTTGTTGTTGAGCCCATCAGCAGCATTTTTGTCTCCCCCATGATTCATGCTGAACATCAACCTAGTGTTGAAAACCTTGTAAGCAATGCCTTCGTGTTCCGTTCATGAAGCTTATGCTTGGATGGAAGAAGTGACTTTCTCCAAGTTCAAGTGCACTAGGTGTAAGTTGCCACAATGAATTTGAGAAAGGTTTGTTTTGTTTCCCTTGGAATCATCCCAAATCGGTCATGCATACGTACGAAGTATCCCAAACCTTTTTTTTTGAATTTTTTGCCACTAGATCTTGAAAGCCCCGTAACTTTTTTTGTGTTAGTTTTTTGGGGATTTTGAAAATGTTTAACGGGGTTCCCCCAGTTAAATTTGGATGTAACTTTTCGAGTAGATGATTTTTCGTATATAAAACTTTTTAATCCGAGTTCGTATGCAAAAGTTATGCCCATTTTACAAATTTCCAGAGAGAGTTTACAAATAAAGTCGAAATTTATATTTGTAAATTTTCTCAACAACTAGACCACATATCACATGGCAAATTATATTCTTTTATTTTTTTTTGACATTTTTATCTTTTAAAAAAAAACTGAAAAGGTGATCCACAGGGGGGGGGTGTTTTCTTGTAAGCCTCCCTTTCTCCAAGAATCTGTGTCGGAAACTCTGAGCTAGTTGGTTAAGCTAAACAACAACTTGGAGAGTTGGAAGATAAAAGCTTGTCTGACTTAGTTCATGTTAAGGGATATCTTTTGTGCGTGTGTGTGTGTTGAAGAAAGATGATATCTCCATTGATTGGTCCTCGTGATCAGTTGTTGGATCTATTGCCTTGTCAAGACTTTGACTTGAGTATGGGCTATCGTCAAGTCAAATTAGAACCAACGATTTTCGTAATGTTGTCTTACTCATGGTTGATCCCTCGAGCATACACCATTACATCTTTTGGTCTGACCATTGCTATCACCATGTTCACATGATGGTGGAAGTCCGGTAATATGGAAAATTTTGATGAGTTGTTGTTGAGCCCATCAGCAGCATTTTTGTCTCCCCCATGATTCATGCTGAACATCAACCTAGTGTTGAAAACCTTGTAAGCAATGCCTTCGTGTTCCGTTCATGAAGCTTATGCTTGGATGAAAGAAGTGACTTTCTCCAAGTTCAAGTGCACTAGGTGTAAGTTGCCGCAATGAATTTGAGAAAGGTTTGTTTTGTTTCCCTTGGAATCATCCCAAATCGGTCATGCATACGTACGAAGTATCCCAAACCTTTTTTTTGAATTTTTTGCCTCTAGATCTTGAAAGCCCCATAACTTTTTTTGTGTTAGGTTTTTGAGGATTTTGAAAATGTTTAACGGGGTTCCCCCAGTTAAATTTGGATGTAACTTTTCAAGTAGATGATTTTTCATATATAAAACTTTTTAATCCGAGTTCGTATGCAAAAGTTATGCCCATTTTACAAATTTCCAGAGAGATTTTACAAATAAAGTCGAAATTTATATTTGTAAATTTTCTCAACAACTAGACCACATATAACATGGTAAATTATATTCTTTTATTTTTTTGACATTTTTATCTTTTTAAAAAAAAACTGAAAAGGCGGTCCACAGGGGGGGTGTTTTCTTGTAAGCCTCCCTTTCTCCAAGAATCTGTGTCGGAAACTCTGAGCTAGTTGGTTAAGCTAAACAACAACTTGGAGAGTTGGAAGATAAAAGCTTGTCTGACTTAGTTCATGTTAAGGGATATCTTTTGTGCGTGTGTGTGTGTTGAAGAAAGATGATATCTCCATTGATTGGTCCTCGTGATCAGTTGTTGGATAAATTGCCTTGTCAAGACTTTGACTTGAGTATGGGCTATCGTCAAGTCAAATCATAACCAACGATTTTTGTAATGTTGTCTTACTCGTGGTTGATCCCTCGAGCATACACCATTACATCTTTTGGTCTGACCATTGCTATCACCGTGTTCACATGATGGTGGAAGTCCAGTAATATGGAAAACTCTGATGAGTTGTTGTTGAGCCCATCAGTAGCATTTTTGTCTCCCCCACGATTCATGCTGAACATCAACCTAGTGTTGAAAACCTTGTAAGCAATGCCTTCGTGTTCCGTTCATGAAGCTTATGCTTGGATGAAAGAAGTGACTTTCTCCAAGTTCAAGTGCACTAGGTGTAAGTTGCCGCAATGAATTTGAGAAAGGTTTGTTTTGTTTCCCTTGGAATAATCCCAAATCGGTCATGCATACGTACGAATTATCCCAAACCTTTTTTTTTGAATTTTTTGCCTCTAGATCTTGAAAGCCCCGTAAATTTTTTGTGTTAGGTTTTTGGGGATTTTGAAAATGTTTAACGGGGTTCCCCCAGTTAAATTTGGATGTAACTTTTCGAGTAGATGATTTTTCATATATAAAACTTTTTAATCCGAGTTTGTATGCAAAAGTTATGCCCATTTTACAAATTTCCAGAGAGATTTTACAAATAAAGTCGAAATTTATATTTGTAAATTTTCTCAACAACTAGACCACATATCACATGGTAAATTATATTCTTTTATTTTTTTTGACATTTTTATCTTTTTTAAAAAAACTGAAAAGGCGGTCCACAGGGGGGGGTGTTTTCTTGTAAGCCTCCCTTTCTCCAAGAATCTGTGTCGGAAACCCTGAGCTAGTTGGTTAAGCTAAACAACAACTTGGAGAGTTGGAAGATAAAAGCTTGTATGATATAGTTCATGTTAAGGGATATCTTTTGTGCGTGTGTGTGTGTTGAAGAAAGATGATATCTCCATTGATTGGTCCTCGTGATCAGTTGTTGGATCTATTGCCTTGTCAAGACTTTGAATTGAGTATGGGCTATCGTCAAGTCAAATTAGAACCAACGATTTTCGTAATGTTGTCTTACTCGTGGTTGATCCCTCGAGCATACACCATTACATCTTTTGGTCTGACCATTGCTATCACCGTGTTCACATGATGGTGGAAGTCCAGTAATATGGAAAATTCTGATGAGTTGTTGTTGAGACCATCAGTAGCATTTTTGTCTCCCCCATGATTCATGCTGAACATCAACCTAGTGTTGAAAACCTTGTAAGCAATGCCTTCGTGTTCCGTTCATGAAGCTTATGCTTGGATGAAAGAAGTGACTTTCTCCAAGTTCAAGTGCACTAGGTGTAAGTTGCCGCAATGAATTTGAGAAAGGTTTGTTTTGTTTCCCTTGGAATCATCCCAAATCGGTCATGCATACGTACGAATTATCCCAAACCTTTTTTTGAATTTTTTGCCTCTAGATCTTGAAAGCCCCGTAACTTTTTTGTGTTAGGTTTTTGGGGATTTCGAAAATGTTTAACGGGGTTCCCCCAGTTAAATTTGGATGTAACTTTTCGAGTAGATGATTTTTCATATATAATACTTTTTAATCCGAGTTCGTATGCAAAAGTTATGCCCATTTTACAAATTTCCAGAGAGATTTTACAAATAAAGTCGAAATTTATATTTGTAAATTTTCTCAACAACTAGACCACATATCACATGGT
>NW_021304661.1:8422-12788 GCF_002162155.2 Triticum dicoccoides
GTCTCCCCCATGATTCATGCTGAACATCAACCTAGTGTTGAAAACCTTGTAAGCAATGCCTTCGTGTTCCGTTCATGAAGCTTATGCTTGGATGAAAGAAGTGACTTTCTCCAAGTTCAAGTGCACTAGGTGTAAGTTGCCGCAATGAATTTGAGAAAGGTTTGTTTTGTTTCCCTTGGAATCATCCCAAATCGGTCATGCATACGTACGAAGTATCCCAAACCTTTTTTTTTGAATTTTTTGCCTCTAGATCTTGAAAGCCCCGTAACTTTTTTTGTGTTAGGTTTTTGGGGATTTTGGAAATGTTTAACGGGGTTCTCCCAGTTAAATTCGGATGTAACTTTTCGAGTAGATGATTTTTCATATATAAAACTTTTTAATCCGAGTTCGTATGCAAAAGTTATGCCCATTTTACAAATTTCCAGAGAGATTTTGCAAATAAAGTCGAAATTTATATTTGTAAATTTTCGCAACAACTAGACCACATATCACATGGCAAATTATATTCTTTTATTTTTTTTGACATTTTTATCTTTTAAAAAAATCTGAAAAGGCGGTCCACAGGGGGGGGGGGTTCTTGTAAGCCACCCTTTCTCCAAGAATCTGTATCGGATACCCTGAGCTAGTTGGTTAAGCTAAACAACCACTTGGAGAGTTGGAAGATAAAAGCTTGTCTGACTTAGTTCATGTTAAGGGATATCTTTTGTGCGTGTGTGTGTGTTGAAGAAAGATGATATCTCCATTGATTGGTCCTCGTGATCAGTTGTTGGATCTATTGCCTTGTCAAGACTTTGACTTGAGTATGGGCTATCGTCAAGTCAAATCAGAACCACCGATTTTCTTAATGTTGTCTTACTCGTGGTTGATCCCTCGAGCATACACCATTACATCTTTTGGTCTGACCATTGCTATCACCGTGTACACATGATGGTGGAAGTCCGGTAATATGGAAAATTCTGATGAGTTGTTGTTGAGCCCATCAGCAGCATTTTTGTCTCCCCCATGATTCATGCTGAACATCAACCTAGTGTTGAAAACCTTGTAAGCAATGCCTTCGTGTTCCGTTCATGAAGCTTATGATTGGATGAAAGAAGTGACTTTCTCCAAGTTCAAGTGCACTAGGTGTAAGTTGCCGCAATGAATTTGAGAAAGGTTTGTTTTGTTTCCCTTGGAATCATCCCAAATTGGTCATGCATACGTACGAAGTATCCCAAACCTTTTTTTTGAATTTTTTGCCTCTAGATCTTGAAAGCCCCGTAACTTTTTTTGTGTTAGGTTTTTGGGGATTTTGAAAATGTTTAACGGGGTTCCCCCAGTTAAATTTGGATGTAACTTTTCGAGTAGATGATTTTTCATATATAAAACTTTTTAATCCGAGTTCGTATGTAAAAGTTATGCCCATTTTACAAATTTCCAGAGAGATTTTGCAAATAAAGTCGAAATTTATATTTGTAAATTTTCTCAACAACTAGACCACATATCACATGGCAAATTATATTCTTTTATTTTTTTTTTGACATTTTTATCTTTTTTAAAAAAAACTGAAAAGGCGGTCCGCAGGGGGGGGTTCTTGTAAGCCACCCTTTCTCCAAGAATCTGTGTCGGATACCCTGAGCTAGTTGGTTAAGCTAAACAACAAATTGGAGAGTTGGAAGATAAAAGCTTGTCTGACTTAGTTCATGTTAAGGGATATCTTTTGTGCGCGTGTGTGTGTTGAAGAAAGATGATATCTCCATTGATTGGTCCTCGTGATCAGTTGTTGGATCTATTGCCTTGTCAAGACTTTGACTTGAGTATGGGCTATCGTCAAGTCAAATCAGAATCAACGATTTTCGTAATGTTGTCTTAGTCGTGGTTGATCCCTCGAGCATACACCATTACATCTTTTGGTCTGACCATTGCTATCACCGTGTTCACATGATGGTGGAAGTCCGGTAATATGGAAAATTCTGATGAGTTGTTGTTGAGCCCATCAGCAGCATTTTAGTCTCCCCCATGATTCATGCTGAACATCAACCTAGTGTTGAAAACCTTGTAAGCAATGCCTTCGTGTTCCGTTCATGAAGCTTATGCTTGGATGAAAGAAGTGACTTTCTCCAAGTTCAAGTGCACTAGGTGTAAGTTGCTGCAATGAATTTGAGAAAGGTTTGTTTTGTTTCCCTTGGAATCATCCCAAATCGGTCATGCATACGTACGAAGTATCCCAACCCTTTTTTTTTGAATTTTTTGTCTCTAGATCTTGAAAGCCCCGTAACTTTTTTTGTGTTAGGTTTTTGGGGATTTTGAAAATGTTTAACGGGGTACCCCCAGTTAAATTGGGATGTAACTTTTCGAGTAGATGATTTTTCATATATAAAACTTTTTAATCCGAGTTCGTATGCAAAAGTTATGCCCATTTTACAAATTTCCAGAGAGATTTTGCAAATAAAGTCGAAATTTATATTTGTAAATTTTCTCAACAACTAGACCACATATCACATGGCAAATTATATTCTTTTATTTTTTTTGACATTTTTATCTTTTTAAAAAAAACTGAAAAGGCGGTCCATAAGGGGGGGGGGGTTTCTTGTAAGCCACCCTTTCTCCAAGAATCTGTGTCGGATACCCTGAGCTAGTTGGTTAAGCTAAACAACAACTTGGAGAGTTGGAAGATAAAACTTGTCTGACTTAGTTCATGTTAAGGGATATCTTTTGTGCGTGTGTGTGTGTTGAAGAAAGATGATATCTCCATTGGTTGGTCCTCGTGATCAGTTGTTGGATCTATTGCCTTGTCAAGACTTTGACTTGAGTATGGGCTACCGTCAAGTCAAATCAGAACCAACGATTTTCGTAATGTTGTCTTACTCGTGGTTGATCCCTCGAGCATACACCATTACATCTTTTTGTCTGACCATTGCTATCACCGTGTTCACCTGATGGTGGAAGTCCAGTAATATGGAAAATTCTGATGAGTTGTTGTTGAGCCCATCAGCATCATTTTTGTCTCCCCCATGATTCATGCTGAACATCAACCTAGTGTTGAAAACCTTGTAAGCAATGCCTTCATGTTCCGTTCATGAAGCTTATGCCTGGATGAAAGAAGTGACTTTCTCCAAGTTCACGTGCATTAGGTGTAAGTTGCTGCCATGAATTTGAGAAAGGTTTGTTTTGTTTCCCTTGGAATCATCCCAAATCGGTCATGCATACGTACGAAGTATCCCAAACCTTTTTTTTGAATTTTTTGCCTCTAGATCTTGAAAGCCCCGTAACTTTTTTTGTGTTAGGTTTTTGGGGATTTTGAAAATGTTTAACAGGGTTCCCCTAGTTAGATTCGGATTTAACTTTTCGAGTAGATGATTTTTCATATATAAAACTTTTTATTCCGAGTTCGTATGCAAAAGTTATGCCCATTTTACAAATTTCCAGAGAGATTTTGCAAATAAAGTCGAAATTTATATTTGTAAATTTTCTCAACAACTAGACCACATATCACATGGCAAATTATATTCTTTTATTTTTTTGACATTTTTATCTTTTTAAAAAAAACTGAAAAGGCGGTCCATAAGGGGGGGGGGGTTTCTTGTAAGCCACCCTTTCTCCAAGAATCTGTGTCGGATACCCTGAGCTAGTTGGTTAAGCTAAACAACAACTTGGAGAGTTGGAAGATAAAAGCTTGTCTGACTTAGTTCATGTTAAGGGATATCTTTTGTGCGTGTGTGTGTGTTGAAGAAAGATGATATCTCCATTGGTTGGTCCTCGTGATCAGTTGTTGGATCTATTGCCTTGTCAAGACTTTGACTTGAGTATGGGCTATCGTCAAGTCAAATCAGAACCAACGATTTTCGTAATGTTGTCTTACTCGTGGTTGATCCCTCGAGCATACACCATTACGTCTTTTGGTCTGACCATTGCTATCACCGTGTTCACCTGATGGTGGAAGTCCAGTAATATGGAAAATTCTGATGAGTTGTTGTTGAGCCCATCAGCAGCATTTTTGTCTCCCCCATGATTCATGCTGAACATCAACCTAGTGTTGAAAACCTTGTAAGCAATGCCTTCATGTTCCGTTCATGAACCTTATGCCTGGATGAAAGAAGTGACTTTCTCCAAGTTCACGTGCATTAGGTGTAAGTTGCTGCCATGAATTTGAGAAAGGTTTGTTTTGTTTCCCTTGGAATCATCCCAAATCGGTCATGCATACGTACGAAGTATCCCAAACCTTTTTTTTTGAATTTTTTGCCTCTAGATCTTGAAAGCCCCGTAACTTTTTTTGTGTTAGGTTTTTGGGGATTTTGAAAATGTTTAACGGGGTTCCCCCAGTTAAATTCGGATGTAACTTTTCGAGTAGATGATTTTTCATATATAAAACTTTTTAATCCGAGTTCGT
>NW_021304661.1:12969-14180 GCF_002162155.2 Triticum dicoccoides
GAGTAGATGATTTTTCACATATAAAACTTTTTAATCCGAGTTCATATGCAAACGTTATGCCCATTTTACAAATTTCCAGAGAGATTTTGCAAATAAAGTCAAAATTTATATTTGTAAATTTTCTCAACAACTAGACCACATATCACATGGCAAATTATATTCTTTTATTTTTTTGACATTTTTATCTTTCAAAAAAAAAACTGAAAAGGCGGTCCACAGGGGGGGGGGGGTTTCTTGTAAGCCACCCTTTCTCCAAGAATCTGTGTCAGATACCCTAAGCTAGTTGGTTAAGCTAAACAACAACTTGGAGAGTTGGAAGATAAAAGCTTGTCTGACTTAGTTCATGTTAAGGGATATCTTTTGTGCGTGTGTGTGTGTTGAAGAAAGATGATATCTCCATTGATTGGTCCTCGTGATCAGTTGTTGGATCTATTGCCTTGTCAAGACATTGACTTGAGTATGGGCTATCGTCAAGTCAAATCAGAACCAACGATTTTCGTAATGTTGTCTTACTCGTGGTTGATCCCTCGAGCATACACCATTACATCTTTTGGTCTGACCATTGTTATCACCGTGTTCACATGATGGTGGAAGTCCGGTAATATGGAAAATTCTGATGAGTTGTTGTTGAGCCTATCTGCAGCATTTTTGTCTCCCCCATGATTCATGCTGAACATCAACCTAGTGTTGAAAACCATTTAAGCAATGCCTTCGTGTTCCGTTCATGAAGCTTATGCTTGGATGAAAGAAGTGACTTTCTCCAAGTTCAAGTGCACTAGGTGTAAGTTGCCGCAATGAATTTGAGAAAGGTTTGTTTTGTTTCCCTTGGAATCATCCCAAATCGGTCATGCATACGTACGAAGTATCCCAAACCTTTTTTTTGAATTTTTTGCCTCTAGATTTTGAAAGCCCTGTAACTTTTTTTGTGTTAGGTTTTTGGGGATTTCAAAAATGTTTAACGGGGTTCCCCCAGTTAAGTGCGGATGTAACTTTTCGAGTAGATGATTTTTCATATATAAAACTTTTTAATCCGAGTTGGTATGCAAAAGTTATGCCCATTTTACAAATTTCCAGAGAGATTTTGCAAATAAAGTCGAAATTTATATTTGTAAATTTTCTCAACAACTAGACCACATATCACATGGCAAATTATATTCTTTTATTTTTTTGACATTTTTATCTTTTTTTAAAAAAAACTGAAAAGGCGGTCC
>NW_021304661.1:14295-14930 GCF_002162155.2 Triticum dicoccoides
TGAGCTAGTTGGTTAAGCTAAACAACAACTTGGAGAGTTGGAAGATAAAAGCTTGTCTGACTTAGTTCATGTTAAGGGATATCTTTTGTGCGTGTGTGTGTTGAAGAAAGATGATATCTCCATTGATTGGTCCTCGTGATCAGTTGTTGGATCTATTGCCTTGTCAGGACTTTGACTTGAGTATGGGCTATCGTCAAGTCAAATCAGAACCAGCGATTTTCTTAATGTTGTCTTACTCGTGGTTGATCCCTCGAGCATACACCATTACATCTTTTGGTCTGACCATTGCTATCACCGTGTTCACATGATGGTGGAAGTCCGGTAATATGGAAAATTCTGATGAGTTGTTGTTGAGCCCATCAGCAGCATTTTTGTCTCCCCCATGATTCATGCTGAACATCAACCTAGTGTTGAAAACCTTGTAAGCAATGCCTTCGTGTTCCGTTCATGAAGCTTATGCTTGGATGAAAGAAGTGACTTTCTCCAAGTTCAAGTGCACTAGGTGTAAGTTGCCGCAATGAATTTGAGAAAGGTTTGTTTTGTTTCCCTTGGAATCATCCCAAATCGGTCATGCATACGTACGAAGTATCCCAAACCTTTTTTTTTGAATTTTTTGCCTCTAGATCTTGAAAGCC
>NW_021304661.1:15188-17082 GCF_002162155.2 Triticum dicoccoides
GGTTAAGCTAAACAACAACTTGGAGAGTTGGAAGATAAAAGCTTGTCTGACTTAGTTCATGTTAAGGGATATCTTTTGTGCGTGTCTGTGTGTTGAAGAAAGATGATATCTCCATTGATTGGTCCTCGTGATCAGTTGTTGGATCTATTGCCTTGTCAAGACTTTGACTTGAGTATGGGCTATCGTCAAGTTAAATCAGAACCAACGATTTTCGTAATGTTGTCTTACTCATGGTTGATCCCTCGAGCATACACCATTACATCTTTTGGTCTGACCATTGCTATCACCGTGTTCACATGATGGTGGAAGTCCGGTAATATGGAAAATTCTGATGAGTTCTTGTTGAGCCCATCTGCAGCATTTTTGTCTCCCCCATGATTCATGCTGAACATCAACCTAGTGTTGAAAACCTTGTAAGCAATGCCTTCATGTTCCGTTCATGAAGCTTATGCTTGGATGAAAGAAGTGACTTTCTCCAAGTTCACGTGCATTAGGTGTAAGTTGCTGCCATGAATTTGAGAAAGGTTTGTTTTGTTTCCCTTGGAATCATCCCAAATCTGTCATGCATACGTACGAAGTATCCCAAACCTTTTTTTTGAATTTTTTGCCTGTAGATCTTGAAAGCCCCGTAACTTTTTTTATGTTAGGTTTTTGGGGATTTTAAAAATGTTTAACAGGGTTTCCCCAGTTAAATTGGGATGTAACTTTTTGAGTCGATGATTTTTCATATATAAAACTTTTTAATCCGAGTTCTTATGCAAAAGTTATGCCCATTTTACAAATTTCCAGAGAGATTTTGGAAATAAAGTCGAAATTTATATTTGTAAATTTTCACAACAACTAGACCACATATCACATGGCAAATTATATTCTTTTATTTTTTTGACATAATTATCTTTTTTAAAAAAATGAAAAGGCGGTCCACAGGGGGGGGGGTTCTTATAAGCCACCCTTTCTCCAAGAATCTGTGTCGGATACCCTGAGCTAGTTGGTTAAGCTAAACAACAACTTGGAGAGTTGGAAGATAAAAGCTTGTCTCACTTAGTTCATGTTAAGGGATATCTTTTGTGCGTGTGTGTGTCTTCAAGAAAGATGATATCTCCATTGATTGGTCCTCGTGATCAGTTGTTGGATCTATTGCCTTGTCAAGACTTTGACTTGAGTATGGGCTATCGTCAAGTCAAATCAGAACCAACGATTTTCGTAATGTTGTCTTACTCGTGGTTGATCCCTCGAGCATACACCATTACATCTTTTGGGCTGACCATTGCTATCGCCGTGTTCACATGATGGTGGAAGTCCGGTAATATGGAAAATTCTGATGAGTTGTTGTTGAGCCCATCAGCAGCATTTTTGTCTCCCCCATGATTCATGCTGAACATCAACCTAGTGTTGAAAACCTTGTAAGCAATGCCTTCATGTTCCGTTCATGAAGCTTATGCGTGGATGAAAGAAGTGACTTTCTCCAAGTTCACGTGCATTAGGTGTAAGTTGCTGCCATGAATTTGAGAAAGGTTTGTTTTGTTTCCCTTGGAATCATCCCAAATCTGTCATGCATACGTACAAAGTATCCCAAACCTTTTTTTTTGAATTTTTTGCCTCTAGATCTTGAAAGCCCCGTAACTTTTTTTGTGTTAGGTTTTTGGGGATTTTGGAAATGTTTAACAGGGTTCTCCCAGTTAAATTCGGATGTAACTTTTCGAGTAGATGATTTTTCATATATAAAACTTTTTAATCCGAGTTCGTATGCAAAAGTTATGCCCATTTTACAAATTTCCACAGAGATTTTGCAAATAAAGTCGAAGTTTATATTTGTAAATTTTCTCAACAACTAGACCACATATCACATGGCAAATTATATTCTTTTATTTTTTTTGACATTTTTATCTTTTAA
>NW_021304661.1:17186-28022 GCF_002162155.2 Triticum dicoccoides
CTTGTAAGCCACCCTTTCTCCAAGAATCTGTGTCGGATACCCTGAGCTAGTTGGCTAAGCTAAGCAACAACTTGGAGAGTTGGAAGATAAAAGCTTGTCTGACTTAGTTCATGTTAAGGGATATCTTTTGTGCGTGTGTGTGTGTTGAAGAAAGATGATATCTCCATTGATTGGTCCTCGTGATCAGTTGTTGGATCTATTGCCTTGTCAAGACTTTGACTTGAGTATGGGCTATCGTCAAGTCAATTCAGAACCAACAATTTTCGTAATGTTGTCTTACTCGTGATTGATCCCTCGAGAAAACACCATTATATCTTTTGGTCTGACCATTGCTATCACCGTGTTCACCTGATGGTGGAAGTCCAGTAATATGGAAAATTCTGATGAGTTGTTGTTGAGCCCATCAGCAGCATTTTTGTCTCCCCCATGATTCATGCTGAACATCAACCTAGTGTTGAAAACCTTGTAAGCAATGCCTTCGTGTTCCGTTCATGAAGCTTATGCTTGGATGAAAGAAGTGACTTTCTCCAAGTTCACGTGCATTAGGTGTAAGTTGCTGCCATGAATTTGAGAAAGGTTTGTTTTGTTTCCCTTGGAATCATCCCAAATCGGTCATGCATACGTACGAAGTATCCCAAACCTTTTTTTGAATTTTTTGCCTCTAGATCTTGAAAGCCCCGTAACTTTTTTTGTGTTAGGTTTTTGGGGATTTTGAAAATGTTTAACGGGGTTCCCCCAGTTAAATTCGGATGTAACTTTTCGAGTAGATGATTTTTCATATATAAAACTTTTTAATCCGAGTTCGTATGCAAAAGTTATGCCCATTTTACAAATTTCCAGAGAGATTTTGCAAATAAAGTCGAAATTTATATTTGTAAATTTTCTCACCAACTAGACCACATATCACATGGCAAATTATATTCTTTTATTTTTTTTTGACATTTTTATCTTTTAAAAAAAAACTGAAAAGGCGGTCCATAAGGGGGGGGGGGGTTTCTTGTAAGCCACCCTTTCTCCAAGAATCTGTGTCGGATACCCTGAGCTAGTTGGTTAAGCTAAACAACAACTTGGAGAGTTGGAAGATAAAAGCTTGTCTGACTTAGTTCATGTTAAGGGATATCTTTTGTGCGTGTGTGTGTGTTGAAGAAAGATGATATCTCCATTGGTTGGTCCTCGTGATCAGTTGTTGGATCTATTGCCTTGTCAAGACTTTGACTTGAGTATGGACTATCGTCAAGTCAAATCAGAACCAACGATTTTCGAAATGTTGTCTTACTCGTGGTTGATCCCTCGAGCATACACCATTACATCTTTTGGTCTGACCATTGCTATCACCGTGTTCACCTGATGGTGGAAGTCCAGTAATATGGAAAATTCTGATGAGTTGTTGTTGAGCCCATCAGCAGCATTTTTGTCTCCCCCATGATTCATGCTGAACATCAACCTAGTGTTGAAAACCTTGTAAGCAATGCCTTCATGTTCCGTTCATGAAGCTTATGCCTGGATGAAAGAAGTGACTTTCTCCAAGTTCACGTGCATTAGGTGTAAGTTGCTGCCATGAATTTGAGAAAGCTTTGTTTTGTTTCCCTTGGAATCATCCCAAATCGGTCATGCATACGTACGAAGTATCCCAAACCTTTTTTTTTGAATTTTTTGCCTCTAGATCTTGAAAGCCCCGTAACTTTTTTTGTGTTAGGTTTTTGGGGATTTTGAAAATGTTTAACGGGGTTCCCCCAGTTAAATTCGGATGTAACTTTTCGAGTAGATGATTTTTCATATATAAAACTTTTTAATCCGAGTTCGTATGCAAAAGTTATGCCCATTTTACAAATTTCCAGAGAGATTTTGCAAATAAAGTCGAAATTTATATTTGTAAATTTTCTCAACAACTAGACCACATATCACATGGCAAATTATATTCTTTTATTTTTTTTGACATTTTTATCTTTTTAAAAAAAACTGAAAAGGCAGTCCACAGGGGGGGGGGGTTTCTTGTAAGCCACCCTTTCTCCCAGAATCTGTGTCGGATACCCTGAGCTAGTTGGTTAAGCTAAACAATAACTTGGAGAGTTGGAAGATAAAAGCTTGTCTGACTTAGTTCATGTCAAGGGATATCTTTTGTGCGTGTGTGTGTGTTGAAGAAAGATGATATCTCCATTGATTGGTCCTCGTGATCAGTTGTTGGATCTATTGCCTTGTCAAGACTTTGACTTGAGTATGGGCTATCGTCAAGTCAAATCAGAACCAACGATTTTCGTAATGTTGTCTTACTCGTGATTGATCCCTCGAGAAAACACCATTATATCTTTTGGTCGGACCATTGCTATCACCGTGTTCACCTGATGGTGGAAGTCCAGTAATATGGAAAATTCTGATGAGTTGTTGTTGAGCCCATCAGCAGCATTTTTGTCTCCCCCATGATTCATGCTGAACATCAACCTAGTGTTGAAAACCTTGTAAGCAATGCCTTCGTGTTCCGTTCATGAAGCTTATGCTTGGATGAAAGAAGTGACTTTCTCCAAGTTCACGTGCATTAGGTGTAAGTTGCTGCCATGAATTTGAGAAAGGTTTGTTTTGTTTCCCTTGGAATCATCCCAAATCGGTCATGCATACGTACGAAGTATCCCAAACCTTTTTTTGAATTTTTTGCCTCTAGATCTTGAAAGCCCCGTAACTTTTTTTGTGTTAGGTTTTTGGGGATTTTGAAAATGTTTAACGGGGTTCCCCTAGTTAAATTCGGATGTAACTTTTTGAGTAGATGATTTTTCATATATAAAACTTTTTAATCCGAGTTCGTATGCAAAAGTTATGCCCATTTTACAAATTTCCAGAGAGATTTTGCAAATAAAGTCGAAATTTATATTTGTAAATTTTCTCAACAACTAGACCACATATCACATGGCAAATTATATTATTTTATTATTTTTTTCATTTTTATCTTTTTAAAAAAAACTGAAAAGGCGGTCCATAAGGGGGGGGGGGGTTTCTTGTAAGCCACCCTTTCTCCAAGAATCTGTGTCGGATACCCTGAGCTAGTTGGTTAAGCTAAACAACAACTTGGAGAGTTGGAAGATAAAAGCTTGTCTGACTTAGTTCATGTTAAGGGATATCTTTTGTGCGTGTGTGTGTGTTGAAGAAAGATGATATCTCCATTGATTGGTCCTCGTGATCAGTTGTTGGATCTATTGCCTTATCAAGACTTTGACTTGAGTATGGGCTATCGTCAAGTCAAATCAGAACCAACGATTTTCGTAATGTTGTCTTACTCGTGGTTGATCCCTCGAGCATACACCATTACATCTTTTGGTCTGACCGTTGCTATCACCGTGTTCACCTGATGGTGGAAGTCCAGTAATATGGAAAATTCTGATGAGTTGTTGTTGAGCCCATCAGCAGCATTTTTGTCTCCCCCATGATTCGTGCTGAACATCAACCTAGTGTTGAAAACCTTGTAAGCAATGCCTTCATGTTCCGTTCATGAAGCTTATGCCTGGATGAAAGAAGTGACTTTCTCCAAGTTCACGTGCATTAGGTGTAAGTTGCTGCCATGAATTTGAGAAAGGTTTGTTTTGTTTCCCTTGGAATCATCCCAAATCGGTCATGCATACGTACGAAGTATCCCAAACCTTTTTTTTTGTATTTTTTGCCTCTAGATCTTGAAAGCCCCGTAACTTTTTTTGTGTTAGGTTTTTGGGGATTTTGGAAATGTTTAACGGGGTTCTCCCAGTTAAATTCGGATGTAACTTTTCGAGTAGATGATTTTTCATACATAAAACTTTTTAATCCGAGTTCGTATGCAAAAGTTATGCCCATTTTACAAATTTCCAGAGAGATTTTGCAAATAAAGTCGAAATTTATATTTGTAAATTTTCTCAACAACTAGACCACATATCACATGGCAAATTATATTCTCTTATTTTTTTGACATTTTTATCTTTTTAAAAAAAACTGAAAAGGCGGTCCACAGGGGGGGGGGTTTCTTGTAAGCCACCCTTTCTCCAAGAATCTGTGTCGGATACCCTGAGCTAGTTGGTGAAGCTAAACAAAAACTTGGAGAGTTGGAAGATAAAAGCTTGTCTGACTTAGTTCATGTTAAGGGATATCTTTTGTGCGTGTGTGTGTGTTGAAGAAAGATGATATCTCCATTGATTGGTCCTCGTGATCAGTTTTTGGATCTATTGCCTTGTCAAGACTTTGACTTGAGTATGGGATATCGTCAAGTCAAATCAGAACCAACGATTTTCGTAATGTTGTCTTACTCGTGGTTGATCCCTCGAGCATACACCATTACATCTTTTGGTCTGACCATTGCTATCACCGTGTTTACCTGATGGTGGAAGTCCAGTAATATGGAAAATTCTGATGAGTTGTTGTTGAGCCCATCAGCAGCATTTTTGTCTCCCCCATGATTCATGCTGAACATCAACCTAGTGTTGACAACCTTGTAAGCAATGCCTTCGTGTTCCGTTCATGAAGCTTATGCTTGGATGAAAGAAGTGACTTTCTCCAAGTTCACGTGCATTAGGTGTAAGTTGCTGCCATGAATTTGAGAAAGGTTTGTTTTGTTTCCCTTGGAATCATCCCAAATCGGTCATGCATACGACGAAGTATCCCAAACCTTTTTTTGAATTTTTTGCCTCTAGATCTTGAAAGCCCCGTAACTTTTTTTGTGTTAGGTTTTTGGGGATTTTGGAAATGTTTAACGGGGTTCTCCGAGTTAAATTCGGATGTAACTTTTCGAGTAGATGATTTTTCATATATAAAACTTTTTAATCCGAGTTCGTATGCAAAAGTTATGCCCATTTTACAAATTTCCAGAGAGATTTTGCAAATAAAGTCGAAATTTATATTTGTAAATTTTCTCAACAACTAGACCTCATATCACATGGCAAATTATATTCTTTTATTTTTTTGACATTTTTATCTTTTAAAAAAAAACTGAAAAGGCGGTCCACAGGAGGGGGGGTTTCTTGTAAGCCACCCTTTCTCCAAGAATCTGTGTCGGATACCCTGAGCTAGTTGGTGAAGCTAAACAAAAACTTGGAGAGTTGGAAGATAAAAGCTTGTCTGACTTAGTTCATGTTAAGGGATATCTTTTGTGCGTGTGTGTGTGTTGAAGAAAGATGATATCTCCATTGATTGGTCCTCGTGATCAGTTGTTGGATCTATTGCCTTGTCAAGATTTTGACTTGAGTATGGGCTATCGTCAAGTCAAATCAGAACCAACGATTTTTGTAATGTTGTCTTACTCATGGTTGATCCCTCGAGCATACACCATTACATCTTTTGGTCTGACCATTGCTATCACCGTGTTTACCTGATGGTGGAAGTCCAGTAATATGGAAAATTCTGATGAGTTGTTGTTGAGCCCATCAGCAGCATTTTTGTCTCCCCCATGATTCATGCTGAACATCAACCTAGTGTTGACAACCTTGTAAGCAATGCCTTCGTGTTCCGTTCATGAAGCTTATGCTTGGATGAAAGAAGTGACTTTCTCCAAGTTCACGTGCATTAGGTGTAAGTTGCTGCCATGAATTTGAGAAAGGTTTGTTTTGTTTCCCTTGGAATCATCCCAAATCGGTCATGCATACGTACGAAGTATCCCAAACCTTTTTTTGAATTTTTTGCCTCTAGATCTTGAAAGCCCCGTAACTTTTTTTGTGTTAGGTTTTTGGGGATTTTGAAAATGTTTAACGGGGTTCCCCCAGTTAAATTCGGATGTAACTTTTCGAGTAGATGATTTTTCATATATAAAACTTTTTAATCCGAGTTCGTATGCAAAAGTTATGCCCATTTTACAAATTTCCAGAGAGATTTTGCAAATAAAGTCGAAATTTATATTTGTAAATTTTCTCAACAACTAGACCACATATCACATGGCAAATTATATTCTTTTATTTTTTTTTGACATTTTTATCTTTTTAAAAAAAAACTGAAAAGGCGGTCCATAAGGGGGGGGGGGTTTCTTGTAAGCCACCCTTTCTCCAAGAATCTGTGTCGGATACCCTGAGCTAATTGGTTAAGCTAAACAACAACTTGGAGAGTTGGAAGATAAAAGCTTGTCTGACTTAGTTCATGTTAAGGGATATCTTTTGTGCGTGTGTGTGTGTTGAAGAAAGATGATATCTCCATTGATTGGTCCTCGTGATCAGTTGTTGGATCTATTGCCTTGTCAAGACTTTGACTTGAGTATGGGCTATCGTCAAGTCAAATCAGAACCAACGATTTTCGTAATGTTGTCTTACTCGTGGTTGATCCCTCGAGCATACACCATTACATCTTTTGGTCTGACCATTGCTATCACCGTGTTCACCTGATGGTGGAAGTCCAGTAATATGGAAAATTCTGATGAGTTGTTTTTGAGCCCATCAGCAGCATTTTTGTCTCCCCCATGATTCATGCTGAACATCAACCTAGTGTTGAAAACCTTGTAAGCAATGCCTTCATGTTCCGTTCATGAAGCTTATGCCTGGATGAAAGAAGTGACTTTCTCCAAGTTCACGTGCATTAGGTGTAAGTTGCTGCCATGAATTTGAGAAAGGTTTGTTTTGTTTCCCTTGGAATCATCCCGAATCGGTCATGCATACGTACGAAGTATCCCAAACCTTTTTTTTGAATTTTTTGCCTCTAGATCTTGAAAGCCCAGTAACTTTTTTTGTGTTATGTTTTTGGGGATTTTGGAAATGTTTAACGGGGTTCTCCCAGTTAAATTCGGATGTAACTTTTCGAGTAGATGATTTTTCATATATAAAACTTTTTAATCCGAGTTCGTATGCAAAAGTTATGCCCATTTTACAAATTTCCAGAGAGATTTTGCAAATAAAGTCGAAATTTATATTTGTAAATTTTCTCAACAACTAGACCACATATCACATGGCAAATTATATTCTTTTATTTTTTTTGACATTTTTATCTTTTTAAAAAAAAACTGCAAAGGCGGTCCACAGGGGGGGGGGTGTTTCTTGTAAGCCACCCTTTCTCCAAGAATCTGTGTCGGATACCCTGAGCTAGTTGGTTAAGCTAAACAAAAACTTGGAGAGTTGGAAGATAAAAGCTTGTCTGACTTAGTTCATGTTAAGGGATATCTTTTGTGCGTGTGTGTGTGTTGAAGAAAGATGATATCTCCATTGATTGGTCCTCGTGATCAGTTGTTGGATCTATTGCCTTGTCAAGATTTTGACTTGAGTATGGGCTCTCGTCAAGTCAAATCAGAACCAACGATTTTCATAATGTTGTCTTACTCGTGGTTGATCCCTCGAGCATACACCATTACATCTTTTGGTCTGACCATTGCTATCACCGTGTTCACCTGATGGTGGAAGTCCAGTAATATGGAAAATTCTGATGAGTTGTTGTTGAGCCCATCAGCAGCATTTTTGTCTCCCCCATGATTCATGCTGAACATCAACCTAGTGTTGACAACCTTGTAAGCAATGCCTTCGTGTTCCGTTCATGAAGCTTATGCCTGGATGAAAGAAGTGATTTTCTCCAAGTTCACGTGCATTAGGTGTAAGTTGCTGCCATGAATTTGAGAAAGGTTTGTTTTGTTTCCCTTGGAATCATCCCAAATCGGTCATGCATACGTACGAAGTATCCTAAACCTTTTTTTTGAATTTTTTGCCTCTAGATCTTGAAAGCCCCGTAACTTTTTTTGTGTTAGGTTTTTGGGGATTTTGAAAATGTTTAACGGGGTTCCCCCAGTTAAATTCGGATGTAACTTTTCGAGTAGATGATTTTTCATATATAAAACTTTTTAATCCGAGTTCGTATGCAAAAGTTATGCCCATTTTACAAATTTCCAGAGAGATTTTGCAAATAAAGTCGAAATTTATATTTGTAAATTTTCTCAACAACTAGACCACATATCACATGGCAAATTATATTCTTTTACTTTTTTTGACATTTTTATCTTTTTTAAAAAAAAACTGAAAAGGCGGTCCATAAGGGGGGGGGGGGTTTCTTGTAAGCCACCCTTTCTCCAAGAATCTGTGTCGGATACCCTGAGCTAGTTGGTTAAGCTAAACAACAACTTGGAGAGTTGGAAGATAAAAGCTTGTCTGACTTAGTTCATGTTAAGGGATATCTTTTGTGCGTGTGTGTGTGTTGAAGAAAGATGATATCTCCATTGATTGGTCCTCGTGATCAGTTGTTGGATCTATTGCCTTGTCAAGACTTTGACTTGAGTATGGGCTATCGTCAAGTCAAATCAGAACCAATGATTTTCGTAATGTTGTCTTACTCGTGGTTGATCCCTCGAGCATACACCATTACATCTTTTGGTCTGACCATTGCTATCACCGTGTTCACCTGATGGTGGAAGTCCAGTAATATGGAAAATTCTGATGAGTTGTTGTTGAGCCCATCAGCAGCATTTTTGTCTCCCCCATGATTCATGCTGAACATCAACCTAGTGTTGAAAACCTTGTAAGCAATGCCTTCATGTTCCGTTCATGAAGCTTATGCCTGGATGAAAGAAGTGACTTTCTCCAAGTTCACTTGCATTAGGTGTAAGTTGCTGCCATGAATTTGAGAAAGGTTTGTTTTGTTTCCCTTGGAATCATCCCAAATCGGTCATGCATACGTACGAAGTATCCCAAACCTTTTTTTTTGAATTTTTCGCCTCTAGATCTTGAAAGCCCCGTAACTTTTTTTGTGTTAGGTTTTTGGGGATTTTGGAAATGTTTAACGGGGTTCTCCCAGTTAAATTCGGATGTAACTTTTCGAGTAGATGATTTGTCATATATAAAACTTTTTAATCCGAGTTCGTATGCAAAAGTTATGCCCATTTTACAAATTTCCAGAGAGATTTTGCAAATAAAGTCGAAATTTATATTTGTAAATTTTCTCAACAACCAGACCACATATCACATGGCAAATTATATTCTTTTATTTTTTTTGACATTTTTATCTTTTTAAAAAAACTGAAAAGGCGGTCCACAGGGGGGGGGGGTTTCTTGTAAGCCACCCTTTCTCCAAGAATCTGTGTCGGATACCCTGAGCTAGTTGGTTAAGCTAAACAAAAACTTGGAGAGTTGGAAGATAAAAGCTTGTCTGACTTAGTTCATGTTAAGGGATATCTTTTGTGCGTGTGTGTGTGTTGAAGAAAGATGATATCTCCATTGATTGGTCCTCGTGATCAGTTGTTGGATCTATATCCTTGTCAAGACTTTGACTTGAGTATGGGCTATCGTCAAGTCAGATCAGAACCAACGATTTTCGTAATGTTGTCTTACTCGTGGTTGATCCCTCGAGCATACACCATTACATCTTTTGGTCTGACCATTGCTATCACCGTGTTTACCTGATGGTGGAAGTCTAGTAATATGAAAAATTCTGATGAGTTGTTGTTGAGCCCATCAGCAGCATTTTGTTCTCCCCCATGATTCATGTTGAACATCAACCTAGTGTTGAAAACCTTGTAAGCAATGCCTTCGTGTTCCGTTCATGAAGCTTATGCTTGGATGAAAGAAGTGACTTTCTCCAA
This sequence comes from Triticum dicoccoides, assembly GCF_002162155.2. Taxonomy (NCBI): domain Eukaryota; kingdom Viridiplantae; phylum Streptophyta; class Magnoliopsida; order Poales; family Poaceae; genus Triticum; species Triticum dicoccoides. The sequence goes on from NW_021304661.1 coordinate 26,671, forward strand.
GTTCACGTGCATTAGGTGTAAGTTGCTGCCATGAATTTGAGAAAGGTTTGTTTTGTTTCCCTTGGAATCATCCCAAATCGGTCATGCATACGTACGAAGTATCCCAAACCTTTTTTTTTTGAATTTTTTGCCTCTAGATCCTGAAAGCCCCGTAACTTTTTTGTGTTAGGTTTTTGGGGATTTTGAAAATGTTTAACGGGGTTCCCCCAGTTAAATTCGGATGTAACTTTTCGAGTAGATGATTTTTCATATATAAAACTTTTTAATCCGAGTTCGTATGCAAAAGTTATGCCCATCTTACAAATTTCCAGAGAGATTTTGCAAATAAAGTCGAAATTTATATTTGTAAATTTTCTCAACAACTAGACCACATATCACATGGCAAATTATATTCTTTTATTTTTTTTGACATTTTTATCTTTTTTAAAAAAACTGAAAAGGCGGTCCACAGGGGGGGGGGGGTTTCTTGTAAGCCACCCTTTGTCCAAGAATCTGTGTCGGATACCCTGAGCTAGTTGGTTAAGCTAAACAAAAACTTGGAGAGTATGAAGATAAAAGCTTGTCTGACTTAGTTCATGTTAAGGGATATCTTTTGTGCGTGTGTGTGTGTTGAAGAAAGATGATATCTCCATTGATTGGTCCTCGTGATCAGTTGTTGGATCTATTGCCTTGTCAAGACTTTGACTTGAGTATGGGCTATCGTCAAGTCAAATCAGAACCAACGATTTTCGTAATGTTGTCTTACTCGTGGTTGATCCCTCGAGCATACACCATTACATCTTTTGGTTTGACCATTGCTATCACCGTGTTTACCTGATGGTGGAAGTCCAGTAATATGGAAAATTCTGATGAGTTGTTGTTGAGCCCATCAGCAGCATTTTTGTCTCCCCCATGATTCATGCTGAACATCAACCTAGTGTTGACAACCTTGTAAGCAATGCCTTCGTGTTCCGTTCATGAAGCTTATGCTTGGATGAAAGAAGTGACTTTCTCCAAGTTCACGTGCATTAGGTGTAAGTTGCTGCCATGAATTTGAGAAAGGTTTGTTTTGTTTCCCTTGGAATCATCCCAAATCGGTCATGCATACGTACGAAGTATCCCAAACCTTTTTTTGAATTTTTTGCCTCTAGATCTTGAAAGCCCCGTAACTTTTTTTGTGTTAGGTTTTTGGGGATTTTGAAAATGTTTAACGGGGTTCCCCCAGTTAAATTCGGATGTAACTTTTCGAGTAGATGATTTTTCATATATAAAACTTTTTAATCCGAGTTCGTATGCAAAAGTTATGCCCATTTTACAAATTTCCAGAGAGATTTTGCAAATAAAGTCGAAATTTATATTTGTAAATTTTCTCA
>NW_021304661.1:29604-30197 GCF_002162155.2 Triticum dicoccoides
TGTGTCGGATACCCTGAGCTAGTTGGTTAAGCTAAACAACAACTTGGAGAGTTGGAAGATAAAAGCTTGTCTGACTTAGTTCATGTTAAGGGATATCTTTTGTGTGTGTGTGTGTGTTGAAGAAAGATGATATCTCCATTGATTGGTCCTCGTGATCAGTTGTTGGATCTATTGCCTTGTCAAGACTTTGACTTGAGTATGGGCTATCGTCAAGTCAAATCAAAACCAACGATTTTCGTAATGTTGTCTTACTCGTGGTTGATCCCTCGAGCATACACCATTACATCTTTTGGTCTGACCATTGCTATCACCGTGTTCACCCGATGGTGGAAGTCCAGTAATATGGAAAATTCTGATGAGTTGTTGTTGAGCCCATCAGCAGCATTTTTGTCTCCCCCATGATTCATGCTGAACATCAACCTAGTGTTGAAAACCTTGTAAGCAATGCCTTCATGTTCCGTTCATGAAGCTTATGGCTGGATGAAAGAAGTGACTTTCTCCAAGTTCACGTGCATTAGGTGTAAGTTGCTGCCATGAATTTGAGAAAGGTTTGTTTTGTTTCCCTTGGAATCATCCCAAATCGGTCATGCATA
>NW_021304661.1:30207-33437 GCF_002162155.2 Triticum dicoccoides
GTACGAAGTATCCCAAACCTTTTTTTTTTGAATTTTTTGCCTCTAGATCTTGAAAGCCCCGTAACTTTTTTTGTGTTAGGTTTTTGGGGATTTTGAAAATGTTTAACGGGGTTCCCCCAGTTAAATTCGGATGTAACTTTTCAAGTAGATGATTTTTCATATATAAAACTTTTTAATCCGAGTTTGTATGCAAAAGTTATGCCCATTTTACAAATTTCCAGAGAGATTTTGCAAATAAAGTCGAAATTTATATTTGTAAATTTTCTCAACAACTAGACCACATATCACATGGCAAATTATATTCTTTTACTTTTTTTGACATTTTTATCTTTTTTTAAAAAAAACTGAAAAGGCGGTCCATAAGGGGGGGGGGGTTTCTTGTAAGCCACCCTTTCTCCAAGAATTTGTGTCGGATACCCTGAGCTAGTTGGTTAAGCTAAACAACAACTTGGAGAGTTGGAAGATAAAAGCTTGTCTGACTTAGTTCATGTTAAGGGATATCTTTTGTGTGTGTGTGTGTGTTGAAGAAAGATGATATCTCCATTGATTGGTCCTCGTGATCAGTTGTTGGATCTATTGCCTTGTCAAGACTTTGACTTGAGTATGGGCTATCGTCAAGTCAAATCAGAACCAACGATTTTCGTAATGTTGTCTTACTCGTGGTTGATCCCTCGAGCATACACCATTACATCTTTTGGTCTGACCATTGCTATCACCGTGTTCACCCGATGGTGGAAGTCCAGTAATATGGAAAATTCTGATGAGTTGTTGTTGAGCCCATCAGCAGCATTTTTGTCTCCCCCATGATTCATGCTGAACATCAACCTAGTGTTGAAAACCTTGTAAGCAATGCCTTCATGTTCCGTTCATGAAGCTTATGCCTGGATGAAAGAAGTGACTTTCTCCAAGTTCACGTGCATTAGGTGTAAGTTGCTGCCATGAATTTGAGAAAGGTTTGTTTTGTTTCCCTTGGAATCATCCCAAATCGGTCATGCATACGTTCGAAGTATCCCAAACCTTTTTTTTTGAATTTTTTGCCTCTAGATATTGAAAGCCCCGTAACTTTTTTTGTGTTAGGTTTTTGGGGATTTTGGAAATGTTTAACGGGGTTCTCCCAGTTAAATTCGGATGTAACTTTTCGAGTAGATGATTTTTCATATATAAAACTTTTTAATCCGAGTTCGTATGCAAAAGTTATGCCCATTTTACAAATTTCCAGAGAGATTTTGCAAATAAAGTCGAAATTTATATTTGTAAATTTTCTCAACAACTAGACCACATATCACATGGCAAATTATATTCTTTTATTTTTTTTGACATTTTTATCTTTTTAAAAAAAACTGAAAAGGCGGTCCACAGGGGGGGGGGGTTTCTTGTAAGCCACCCTTTCTCCAAGAACCTGTGTCGGATACCCTGAGCTAGTTGGTTAAGCTAAACAAAAACTTGGAGAGTTGGAAGATAAAAGCTTGTCTGACTTAGTTCATGTTAAGGGATATCTTTTGTGCGTGTGTGTGTGTTGAAGAAAGATGATATCTCCATTGATTGGTCCTCGTGATCAGTTGTTGGATCTATATCCTTGTCAAGACTTTGACTTGAGTATGGGCTATCGTCAAATCAAATCAGAACCAACGATTTTCGTAATGTTGTCTTACTCGTGGTTGATCCCTCGAGCATACACCATTACATCTTTTGGTCTGACCATTGCTATCACCGTGTTTACCTGATGGTGGAAGTCTAGTAATATGGAAAATTCTTATGAGTTGTTGTTGAGCCCATCAGCAGCATTTTTGTCTCCCCCATGATTCATGCTGAACATCAACCTAGTGTTGAAAACCTTGTAAGCAATGCCTTCGTGTTCCGTTCATGAAGCTTATGCTTGGATGAAAGAAGTGACTTTCTCCAAGTTCACGTGCATTAGGTGTAAGTTGCTGCCATGAATTTGAGAAAGGTTTGTTTTGTTTCCCTTGGAATCATCCCAAATCGGTCATGCATACGTACGAAGTATCCCAAACCTTTTTTTTTGAATTTTTTGCCTCTAGATCTTGAAAGCCCCGTAACTTTTTTGTGTTAGGTTTTTGGGGATTTTGAAAATGTTTAACGGGGTTCCCCCAGTTAAATTCGGATGTAACTTTTCGAGTAGATGATTTTTCATATATAAAACTTTTTAATCCGAGTTCGTATGCAAAAGTTATGCCCATCTTACAAATTTCCAGAGAGATTTTGCAAATAAAGTCGAAATTTATATTTGTAAATTTTCTCAACAACTAGACCACATATCACATGGCAAATTATATTCTTTTATTTTTTTGACATTTTTATCTTTTTTAAAAAAACTGAAAAGGCGGTCCAAAGTGGGGGGGGGGGGTTTCTTGTAAGCCACCCTTTGTCCAAGAATCTGTGTCGGATACCCTGAGCTAGTTGGTTAAGCTAAAGAACAACTTGGAGAGTATGAAGATAAAAGCTTGTCTGACTTAGTTCATGTTAAGGGATATCTTTTGTGCATGTGTGTGTGTTGAAGAAAGATGATATCTCCATTGATTGGTCCTCGTGGTCAGTTGTTGGATCTATTGCCTTGTCAAGACTTTGACTTGAGTATGGGCTATCGTCAAGTCAAATCAGAACCAACGATTTTCGTAATGTTGTCTTACTTGTGGTTGATCCCTCGAGCATACACCATTACATCTTTTGGTCTGACCATTGCTATCACCGTGTTTACCTGATGGTGGAAGTCCAGTAATATGGAAAATTCTGATGAGTTGTTGTTGAGCCCATCAGCTGCATTTTTGTCTCCCCCATGATTCATGCTGAACATCAACCTAGTGTTGACAACCTTGTAAGCAATGCCTTCGTGTTCCGTTCATGAAGCTTATGCTTGGATGAAAGAAGTGACTTTCTCCAAGTTCATGTGCATTAGGTGTAAGTTGCTGCCATGAATTTGAGAAAGGTTTGTTTTGTTTCCCTTGGAATCATCCCAAATCGGTCATGCATATGTACGAAGTATCCCAAACCTTTTTTTTGAATTTTTTGCCTCTAGATCTTGAAAGCCCCGTAACTTTTTTTGTGTTAGGTTTTTGGGGATTTTGAAAATGTTTAACGGGGTTCCCCCAGTTAAATTCGGATGTAACTTTTCGAGTAGATGATTTTTCATATATAAAACTTTTTAATCCGAGTTCGTATGCAAAAGTTATGCCCATTTTACAAATTTCCAGAGAGATTTTGCAAATAAAGTC
>NW_021304661.1:33590-36555 GCF_002162155.2 Triticum dicoccoides
GGGGGGGGGGGTTCTTGTAAGCCACCCTTTCTCCAAGAATCTGTGTCGGATACCCTGAGCTAGTTGGTTAAGCTAAACAACAACTTGGAGAGTTGGAAGATAAAAGCTTGTCTGACTTAGTTCATGTTAAGGGATATCTTTTGTGCGTGTGTGTGTGTTGAAGAAAGATGATATCTCCATTGATTGGTCCTCGTGATCAGTTGTTGGATCTATTGCCTTGTCAAGACTTTGACTTGAGTATGGGCAATCGTCAAGTCAAATCAGAACCAACGATTTTCGTAATGTTGTCTTACTCGTGGTTGATCCCTCGAGCATACACCATTACATCTTTTGGTCTGACCATTGCTATCACCGTGTTCACCTAATGGTGGAAGTCCAGTAATATGGAAAATTCTGATGAGTTGTTGTTGAGCCCATCAGCAGCATTTTTGTCTCCCCCATGATTCATGTTGAACATCAACCTAGTGTTGACAACCTTGTAAGCAAAGCCTTCGTGTTCCGTTCATGAAGCTTATGCTTGGATGAAAGAAGTGACTTTCTCCAAGTTCACGTGCATTAGGTGTAAGTTGCTGCCATGAATTTGAGAAAGGTTTGTTTTGTTTCCCTTGGAATCATCCCAAATCGGTCATGCATACGTACGAAGTATCCCAAACCTTTTTTTTGAATTTTTTGCCTCTAGATCTTGAAAGCCCCGTAACTTTTTTTGTGTTAGGTTTTTGGGGATTTTGAAAATGTTTAACGGGGTTCCCCCAGTTAAATTCGGATGTAACTTTTCGAGTAGATGATTTTTCATATATAAAACTTTTTAATCCGAGTTCGTATGCAAAAGTTATGCCCATTTTACAAATTTCCAGAGAGATTTTGCAAATAAAGTCGAAATTTATATTTGTAAATTTTCTCAACAACTAGACCACATATCACATGGCAAATTATATTCTTTTATTTTTTTGACATTTTTATCTTTTTAAAAAAAACTGAAAAGGCGGTCCACAGGGGGGGGTTCTTGTAAGCCACCCTTTCTCCAAGAATCTGTGTCGGATACCCTGAGCTAGTTGGTTAAGCTAAACAACAACTTGGAGAGTTGGAAGATAAAAGCTTGTCTGACTTAGTTCATGTTAGGGGATATCTTTTGTGCGTGTGTGTGTGTTGAAGAAAGATGATATCTCCATTGATTGGTCCTCGTGATCAGTTGTTGGATCTATTGCCTTCTCAAGACTTTGACATGAGTATGGGCAATCGTCAAGTCAAATCAGAACCAACGATTTTCGTAATGTTGTCTTACTCGTGGTTGATCCCTCGAGCATACACCATTACATCTTTTGGTCTGACCATTGCTATCACCGTGTTCACCTGATGGTGGAAGTCCAGTAATATGGAAAATTCTGATGAGTTGTTGTTGAGCCCATCAGCAGCATTTTTGTCTCCCCCATGATTCATGCTGAACATCAACCTAGTGTTGACAACCTTGTAAACAATGCCTTCATGTTCCGTTCATGAAGCTTATGCTTGGATGAAAGAAGTGACTTTCTCCAAGTTCAAGTGCATTAGGTGTAAGTTGCTGCCATGAATTTGAGAAAGGTTTGTTTTGTTTCCCTTGGAATCATCCCAAATCGGTCATGCATACGTACGAAGTATCCCAAACCTTTTTTTTGAATTTTTTGCCTCTAGATCTTGAAAGCCCCGTAACTTTTTTTGTGTTAGGTTTTTGGGGATTTTGAAAATGTTTAACGGGGTTCCCCCAGTTAAATTCGGATGTAACTTTTCGAGTAGATGATTTTTCATATATAAAACTTTTTAATCCGAGTTCGTATGCAAAAGTTATGCCCATTTTACAAATTTCCAGAGAGATTTTGCAAATAAAGTCGAAATTTATATTTGTAAATTTTCTCAACAACTAGACCACATATCACATGGCAAATTATACTCTTTTATTTTTTTTGACATTTTTATCTTTTTTAAAAAAAACTGAAAAGGCGGTCCATAAGGGGGGGGGGTTCTTGTAAGCCACCCTTTCTCCAAGAATCTGTGTCGGATACCCTGAGCTAGTTGGTTAAGCTAAACAACAACTTGGAGAGTTGGAAGATAAAAGCTTGTCTGACTTAGATCATGTTAAGGGATATCTTTTGTGCGTGTGTGTGTGTTGAAGAAAGATGATATCTCCATTGATTGGTCCTCGTGATCAGTTGTTGGATCTATTGCCTTGTCAAGACTTTGACTTGAGTATGGGCAATCGTCAAGTCAAATCAGAACCAACGATTTTCGTAATGTTGTCTTACTCGTGGTTGATCCCTCGAGCATACACCATTACATCTTTTGGTCTGACCATTGCTATCACCGTGTTCAGCTGATGGTGGAAGTCCAGTAATATGGAAAATTCTGATGAGTTGTTGTTGAGCCCATCAGCAGCATTTTTGTCTCCCCCATGATTCATGCTGAACATCAACCTAGTGTTGACAACCTTGTAAGCAATGCCTTCGTGTTCCGTTCATGAAGCTTATGCTTGGATGAAAGAAGTGACTTTCTCCAAGTTCACGTGCATTAGGTGTAAGTTGCTGCCATGAATTTGAGAAAGGTTTGTTTTGTTTCCCTTGGAATCATCCCAAATCGGTCATGCATACGTACGAAGTATCCCAAACCTTTTTTTTGAATTTTTTGCCTCTAGATCTTGAAAGCCCCGTAACTTTTTTTATGTTAGGTTTTTGGGGATTTTGAAAATGTTTAACGGGGTTCCCCAAGTTAAATTCGGATGTAACTTTTCGAGTAGATGATTTTTCATATATAAAACTTTTTAATCCGAGTTCGTATGCAAAAGTTATGCCCATTTTACAAATTTCCAGAGAGATTTTGCAAATAAAGTCAAAATTTATATTTGTAAATTTTCTCAACAACTAGACCACATATCACATGGCAAATTATACTCTTTTATTTTTTTTGACATTTTTATCTTTTTTAAAAAAAACTGAAA
>NW_021304661.1:37893-40053 GCF_002162155.2 Triticum dicoccoides
AGTTCGTATGCAAAAGTTATGCCCATTTTACAAATTTCCAGAGAGATCTTGCAAATAAAGTCAAAATTTATATTTGTAAATTTTCTCAACAACTAGACCACATATCACATGGCAAATTATATTCTTTTATTTTTTTTGACATTTTTATCTTTTAAAAAAAACTGAAAAGGCGGTCCATAAGGGGGGGGGGGGTTCTTGTAAGCCACCCTTTCTCCAAGAATCTGTGTCGGATACCCTGAGCTAGTTGGTTAAGCTAAACAACAACTTGGAGAGTTGGAAGATAAAAGCTTGTCTGACTTAGTTCATGTTAAGGGATATCTTTTGTGCGTGTGTGTGTGTTGAAGAAAGATGATATCTCCATTGATTGGTCCTCGTGATCAGTTGTTGGATCTATTGCCTTGTCAAGACTTTGACTTGAGTATGGGCAATCGTCAAGTCAAATCAGAACCAACGATTTTAGTAATGTTGTCTTACTCGTGGTTGATCCCTCGAGCATACACCATTACATCTTTTGGTCTGACCATTGCTATCATCGTGTTCACCTAATGGTGGAAGTCCAGTAATATGGAAAATTCTGATGAGTTGTTGTTGAGCCCATCAGCAGCATTTTTGTCTCCCCCATGATTCATGCTGAACATCAACCTAGTGTTGAAAACCTTGTAAGCAATGCCTTCGTGTTCCGTTCATGAAGCTTATGCTTGGATGAAAGAAGTGACTTTCTCCAAGTTCACGTGCATTAGGTGTAAGTTGCTGCCATGAATTTGAGAAAGGTTTGTTTTGTTTCCCTTGGAATCATCCCAAATCGGTCATGCATACGTACGAAGTATCCCAAACCTTTTTTTTGAATTTTTTGCCTCTAGATCTTGAAAGCCCCGTAACTTTTTTTGTGTTAGGTTTTTGGGGATTTTGAAAATGTTTAACGGGGTTCCCCCAGTTAAATTCGGATGTAACTTTTCGAGTAGATGATTTTTCATATATAAAACTTTTTCATTCGAGTTCGTATGCAAAAGTTATGCCCATTTTACAAATTTCCAGAGAGATTTTGCAAATAAAGTCGAAATTTATATTTGTAAATTTTCTCAACAACTAGACCACATATCACATGGCAAATTATATTCTTTTATTTTTTTTGACATTTTTATCTTTTTAAAAAAAACTGAAAAGGCGGTCCACAGGGGGGGGGGGTTCTTGTAAGCCACCCTTTCTCCAAGAATCTGTGTCGGATACCCTGAGCTAGTTGGTTAAGCTAAACAACAACTTGGAGAGTTGGAAGATAAAAGCTTGTCTGACTTAGTTCATGTTAGGGGATATCTTTTGTGCGTGTGTGTGTGTTGAAGAAAGATGATATCTCCATTGATTGGTCCTCGTGATCAGTTGTTAGATCTATTGCCTTCTCAAGACTTTGACTTGAGTATGGGCAATCGTCAAGTCAAATCAGAACCAACGATTTTCGTAATGTTGTCTTACTCGTGGTTGATCCCTCGAGCATACACCATTACATCTTTTGGTCTGACCATTGCTATCACCGTGTTCACCTGATGGTGGAAGTCCAGTAATATGGAAAATTCTGATGAGTTGTTGTTGAGCCCATCAGCAGCATTTTTGTCTCCCCCATGATTCATGCTGAACATCAACCTAGTGTTGAAAACCTTGTAAGCAATGCCTTCGTGTTCCGTTCATGAAGCTTATGCTTGGATGAAAGAAGTGACTTTCTCCAAGTTCACGTGCATTAGGTGTAAGTTGCTGCCATGAATTTGAGAAAGGTTTGTTTTGTTTCCCTTGGAATCATCCCAAATCGGTCATGCATACGTACGATGTATCCCAAACCTTTTTTTTTGAGATTTTTGCCTCTAGATCTTGAACGCCCCGTAACTTTTTTTGTGTTAGGTTTTTGGGGATTTTGAAAATGTTTAACGGGGTTCCCCCAGTTAAATTCGGATGTAACTTTTCGAGTAGATGATTTTTCATATATAAAACTTTTTAATCCGAGTTCGTATGCAAAAGTTATGCCCATTTTACAAATTTCCAGAGAGATTTTGCAAATAAAGTCGAAATTTATATTTGTAAATTTTCTCAACAACTAGACCACATATCACATGGCAAATTATATTCTTTTATTTTTTTTGACATTTTTATCTTTTTAAAAAAAACTGAAAAGGC
>NW_021304661.1:40197-40973 GCF_002162155.2 Triticum dicoccoides
GGGGGGGGGGGGTTCTTGTAAGCCACCCTTTCTCCAAGAATCTGTGTCGGATACCCTGAGCTAGTTGGTTAAGCTAAACAACAACTTGGAGAGTTGGAAGATAAAAGCTTGTCTGACTTAGTTCATGTTAGGGGATATCTTTTGTGCGTGTGTGTGTGTTGAAGAAAGATGATATCTCCATTGATGGGTCCTCGTGATCAGTTGTTGGATCTATTGCCTTCTCAAGACTTTGACTTGAGTATGGGCAATCCTCAAGTCAAATCCGAACCAACGATTTTCGTAATGTTGTCTTACTCGTGGTTGATCCCTCGAGCATACACCATTACATCTTTTGGTCTGACCATTGCTATCACCGTGTTCACCTGATGGTGGAAGTCCAGTAATATGGAAAATTCTGATGAGTTGTTGTTGAGCCCATCAGCAGCATTTTTGTCTCCCCCATGATTCATGCTGAACATCAACCTAGTGTTGAAAACCTTGTAAGCAATGCCTTCGTGTTCCGTTCATGAAGCTTATGCTTGGATGAAAGAAGTGACTTTCTCCAAGTTCACGTGCATTAGGTGTAAGTTGCTGCCATGAATTTGAGAAAGGTTTGTTTTGTTTCCCTTGGAATCATCCCAAATCGGTCATGCATACGTACGAAGTATCCCAAACCTTTTTTTTTGAGATTTTTGCCTCTAGATCTTGAACGCCCCGTAACTTTTTTTGTGTTAGGTTTTTGGGGATTTTGAAAATGTTTAACGGGGTTCCCCCAGTTAAATTCGGATGTAACTTTT
>NW_021304661.1:42029-42816 GCF_002162155.2 Triticum dicoccoides
TCAAGACTTTGACTTGAGTATGGGCAATCGTCAAGTCAAATCAGAACCAACGATTTTCGTAATGTTGTCTTACTCGTGGTTGATCCCTCGAGCATACACCATTACATCTTTTGGTCTGACCATTGCTATCACCGTGTTCACCTGATGGTGGAAGTCCAGTAATATGGAAAATTCTGATGAGTTGTTGTTGAGCCCATCAGCAGCATTTTTGTCTCCCCCATGATTCATGCTGAACATCAACCTAGTGTTGAAAACCTTGTAAGCAATGCCTTCGTGTTCCGTTCATGAAGCTTATGCTTGGATGAAAGAAGTGACTTTCTCCAAGTTCACGTGCATTAGGTGTAAGTTGCTGCCATGAATTTGAGAAAGGTTTGTTTTGTTTCCCTTGGAATCATCCCAAATCGGTCATGCATACGTACGAAGTATCCCAAACCTTTTTTTTTTTGAGATTTTTGCCTCTAGATCTTGAACGCCCCGTAACTTTTTTTGTGTTAGGTTTTTGGGGATTTTGAAAATGTTTAACGGGGTTCCCCCAGTTAAATTCGGATGTAACTTTTCGAGTAGATGATTTTTCATATATAAAACTTTTTAATCCGAGTTCGTATGCAAAAGTTATGCCCATTTTACAAATTTCCAGAGAGATTTTGCAAATAAAGTCGAAATTTATAGTTGTAAATTTTCTCAACAACTAGACCACATATCACATGGCAAATTATATTCTTTTATTTTTTTGACATTTTTATCTTTTTAAAAAAAACTGAAAAGGCGGTCCACAGGGGGGGGGGGG
>NW_021304661.1:42826-43713 GCF_002162155.2 Triticum dicoccoides
GGGGGGGGGGGTTCTTGTAAGCCACCCTTTCTCCAAGAATCTGTGTCGGATACCCTGAGCTAGTTGGTTAAGCTAAACAACAACTTGGAGAGTTGGAAGATAAAAGCTTGTCTGACTTAGTTCATGTTAGGGGATATCTTTTGTGCGTGTGTGTGTGTTGAAGAAAGATGATATCTCCATTGATTGGTCCTCGTGATCAGTTGTTGGATTTATTGCCTTCTCAAGACTTTGACTTGAGTATGGGCAATCGTCAAGTCAAATCAGAACCAATGATTTTCGTAATGTTGTCTTACTCGTGGTTGATCCCTCGAGCATACACCATTACATCTTTTGGTCTAACCATTGCTATCACCGTGTTCACCTGATGGTGGAAGTCCAGTAATATGGAAAATTCTGATGAGTTGTTGTTGAGCCCATCAGCAGCATTTTTGTCTCCCCCATGATTCATGCTGAACATCAACCTAGTGTTGAAAACCTTGTAAGCAATGCCTTCGTGTTCCGTTCATGAAGCTTATGCTTGGATGAAAGAAGTGACTTTCTCCAAGTTCACGTGCATTAGGTGTAAGTTGCTGCCATGAATTTGAGAAAGGTTTGTTTTGTTTCCCTTGGAATCATCCCAAATCGGTCATGCATACGTACGAAGTATCCCAAACCTTTTTTTTTTGAGATTTTTGCCTCTAGATCTTGAACGCCCCGTAACTTTTTTTGTGTTAGGTTTTTGGGGATTTTGAAAATGTTTAACGGGGTTCCCCCAGTTAAATTCGGATGTAACTTTTCGAGTAGATGATTTTTCATATATAAAACTTTTTAATCCGAGTTCGTATGCAAAAGTTATGCCCATTTTACAAATTTCCAGAGAGATTTTGCAAATAAAGTCGAAATTTATA
>NW_021304661.1:43865-44906 GCF_002162155.2 Triticum dicoccoides
TTTTTTTTGACATTTTTATCTTTTTAAAAAAAACTGAAAAGGCGGTCCACAGGGGGGGGGGGTTCTTGTAAGCCACCCTTTCTCCAAGAATCTGTGTCGGATACCCTGAGCTAGTTGGTTAAGCTAAACAACAACTTGGAGAGTTGGAAGATAAAAGCTTGTCTGACTTAGTTCATGTTAGGGGATATCTTTTGTGCGTGTGTGTGTGTTGAAGAAAGATGATATCTCCATTGATTGGTCCTCGTGATCAGTTGTTGGATTTATTGCCTTCTCAAGACTTTGACTTGAGTATGGGCAATCGTCAAGTCAAATCAGAACCAATGATTTTCGTAATGTTGTCTTACTCGTGGTTGATCCCTCGAGCATACACCATTACATCTTTTGGTCTGACCATTGCTATCACCGTGTTCACCTAATGGTGGAAGTCCAGTAATATGGAAAATTCTGATGAGTTGTTGTTGAGCCCATCAGCAGCATTTTTGTCTCCCCCATGATTCATGCTGAACATCAACCTAGTGTTGAAAACCTTGTAAGCAATGCCTTCGTGTTCCGTTCATGAAGCTTATGCTTGGATGAAAGAAGTGACTTTCTCCAAGTTCACGTGCATTAGGTGTAAGTTGCTGCCATGAATTTGAGAAAGGTTTGTTTTGTTTCCCTTGGAATCATCCCAAATCGGTCATGCATACGTACGAAGTATCCCAAACCTTTTTTTTTGAGATTTTTGCCTCTAGATCTTGAACGCCCCGTAACTTTTTTTGTGTTAGGTTTTTGGGGATTTTGAAAATGTTTAACGGGGTTCCCCCAGTTAAATTCGGATGTAACTTTTCGAGTAGATGATTTTTCATATATATAACTTTTTAATCCGAGTTCGTATGCAAAAGTTATGCCCATTTTACAAATTTCCACAGAGATTTTGCAAATAAAGTCGAAATTTATATTTGTAAATTTTCTCAACAACTAGACCACATATCACATGGCAAATTATATTCTTTTATTTTTTTTGACATTTTTATCTTTTAAAAAAAAAACTGAAAAGGCGGT
>NW_021304661.1:44916-55020 GCF_002162155.2 Triticum dicoccoides
CCCATTTTACAAATTTCCAGAGAGATTTTGCAAATAAAGTCGAAATTTATATTTGTAAATTTTCTCAACAACTAGACCACATATCACATGGCAAATTATATTCTTTTATTTTTTTTGACATTTTTATCTTTTTAAAAAAAACTGAAAAGGCGGTCCACAGGGGGGGGGGGGGTTCTTGTAAGCCACCCTTTCTCCAAGAATCTGTGTCGGATACCCTGAGCTAGTTGGTTAAGCTAAACAACAACTTGGAGAGTTGGAAGATAAAAGCTTGTCTGACTTAGTTCATGTTAGGGGATATCTTTTGTGCGTGTGTGTGTGTGTTGAAGAAAGATGATATCTCCATTGATTGGTCCTCGTGATCAGTTGTTGGATCTATTGCCTTCTCAAGACTTTGACTTGAGTATGGGCAATCGTCAAGTCAAATCAGAACCAACGATTTTCGTAATGTTGTCTTACTCGTGGTTGATCCCTCGAGCATACACCATTACATCTTTTGGTCTAACCATTGCTATCACCGTGTTCACCTGATGGTGGAAGTCCAGTAATATGGAAAATTCTGATGAGTTGTTGTTGAGCCCATCAGCAGCATTTTTGTCTCCCCCATGATTCATGTTGAACATCAACCTAGTGTTGAAAACCTTGTAAGCAATGCCTTCGTGTTCCGTTCATGAAGCTTATGCTTGGATGAAAGAAGTGACTTTCTCCAAGTTCACGTGCATTAGGTGTAAGTTGCTGCCATGAATTTGAGAAAGGTTTGTTTTGTTTCCCTTGGAATCATCCCAAATCGGTCATGCATACGTACGAAGTATCCCAAACCTTTTTTTGTTGAGATTTTTGCCTCTAGATCTTGAACGCCCCGTAACTTTTTTTGTGTTAGGTTTTTGGGGATTTTGAAAATGTTTAACGGGGTTCCCCCAATTAAATTCGGATGTAACTTTTCGAGTAGATGATTTTTCATATATAAAACTTTTTAATCCGAGTTCGTATGCAAAAGTTATGCCCATTTTACAAATTTCCAGAGAGATTTTGCAAATAAAGTCGAAATTTATATTTGTAAATTTTCTCAACAACTAGACCACATATCACATGGAAAATTATATTCTTTTATTTTTTTTTGACATTTTTATCTTTTTAAAAAAAACTGAAAAGGCGGTCCACAGGGGGGGGGGGTTCTTGTAAGCCACCCTTTCTCCAAGAATCTGTGTCGGATACCCTGAGCTAGTTGGTTAAGCTAAACAACAACTTGGAGAGTTGGAAGATAAAAGCTTGTCTGACTTAGTTCATGTTAGGGGATATCTTTTGTGCGTGTGTGTGTGTTGAAGAAAGATGATATCTCCATTGATTGGTCCTCGTGATCAGTTGTTGGATTTATTGCATTCTCAAGACTTTGACTTGAGTATGGGCAATCGTCAAGTCAAATCAGAACCAATGATTTTCGTAATGTTGTCTTACTCGTGGTTGATCCCTCGAGCATACACCATTACATCTTTTGGTCTGACCATTGCTATCACCGTGTTCACCTGATGGTGGAAGTCCAGTAATATGGAAAATTCTGATGAGTTGTTGTTGAGCCCATCAGCAGCATTTTTGTCTCCCCCATGATTCATGCTGAACATCAACCTAGTGTTGAAAACCTTGTAAGCAATGCCTTCGTGTTCCGTTCATGAAGCTTATGCTTGGATGAAAGAAGTGACTTTCTCCAAGTTCACGTGCATTAGGTGTAAGTTGCTGCCATGAATTTGAGAAAGGTTTGTTTTGTTTCCCTTGGAATCATCCCAAATCGGTCATGCATACGTACGAAGTATCCCAAACCTTTTTTTGTTGAGATTTTTGCCTCTAGATCTTGAACGCCCCGTAACTTTTTTTGTGTTAGGTTTTTGGGGATTTTGAAAATGTTTAACGGGGTTCCCCCAGTTAAATTCGGATGTAACTTTTCGAGTAGATGATTTTTCATATATAAAACTTTTTAATCCGAGTTCGTATGCAAAAGTTATGCCCATTTTACAAATTTCCAGAGAGATTTTGCAAATAAAGTCGAAATTTATATTTGTAAATTTTCTCAACAACTAGACCACATATCACATGGAAAATTATATTCTTTTATTTTTTTGACATTTTTATCTTTTTAAAAAAAACTGAAAAGGCGGTCCACAGGGGGGGGGGTTCTTGTAAGCCACCCTTTCTCCAAGAATCTGTGTCGGATACCCTGAGCTAGTTGGTTAAGCTAAACAACAACTTGGAGAGTTGGAAGATAAAAGCTTGTCTGACTTAGTTCATGTTAGGGGATATCTTTTGTGCGTGTGTGTGTGTTGAAGAAAGATGATATCTCCATTGATTGGTCCTCATGATCAGTTGTTGGATTTATTGCATTCTCAAGACTTTGACTTGAGTATAGGCAATCGTCAAGTCAAATCAGAACCAATGATTTTCGTAATGTTGTCTTACTCGTGGTTGATCCCTCGAGCATACACCATTACATCTTTTGGTCTGACCATTGCTATCACCGTGTTCACCTGATGGTGGAAGTCCAGTAATATGGAAAATTCTGATGAGTTGTTGTTGAGCCCATCAGCAGCATTTTTGTCTCCCCCATGATTCATGCTGAACATCAACCTAGTGTTGAAAACCTTGTAAGCAATGCCTTCGTGTTCCGTTCATGAAGCTTATGCTTGGATGAAAGAAGTGACTTTCTCCAAGTTCACGTGCATTAGGTGTAAGTTGCTGCCATGAATTTGAGAAAGGTTTGTTTTGTTTCCCTTGGAATCATCCCAAATCGGTCATGCATACGTACGAAGTATCCCAAACCTTTTTTTTGAGATTTTTGCCTCTAGATCTTGAACGCCCCGTAACTTTTTTTGTGTTAGGTTTTTGGGGATTTTGAAAATGTTTAACGGGGTTCCCCCAGTTAAATTCGGATGTAACTTTTCGAGTAGATGATTTTTCATATATAAAAGTTTTTAATCCGAGTTCGTATGCAAAAGTTATGCCCATTTTACAAATTTCCAGAGAGATTTTGCAAATAAAGTCGAAATTTATATTTTTAAATTTTCTCAACAACTAGACCACATATCACAAGGCAAATTATATTCTTTTATTTTTTTGACATTTTTATCTTTTTAAAAAAACTGAAAAGGCGGTCCACAGGGGGGGGGGGTTCTTGTAAGCCACCCTTTCTCCAAGAATCTGTGTCGGATACCCTGAGCTAGTTGGTTAAGCTAAACAACAACTTAGAGAGTTGGAAGATAAAAGCTTGTCTGACTTAGTTCATGTTAGGGGATATCTTTTGTGCGTGTGTGTGTGTTGAAGAAAGATGATATCTCCATTGATTGGTCCTCGTGATCAGTTGTTTGATCTATTGCCTTCTCAAGACTTTGACTTGAGTATGGGCAATCGTCAAGTCAAATCAGAACCAACGATTTTCGTAATGTTGTCTTACTCGTGGTTGATCCCTCGAGCATACACCATTACATCTTTTGGTCTGACCATTGCTATCACCGTGTTCACCTGATGGTGGAAGTCCAGTAATATGGAAAATTCTGATGAGTTGTTGTTGAGCCCATCAGCAGCATTTTTGTCTCCCCCATGATTCATGCTGAACATCAACCTAGTGTTGAAAACCTTGTAAGCAATGCCTTCGTGTTCCGTTCATGAAGCTTATGCTTGGATGAAAGAAGTGACTTTCTCCAAGTTCACGTGCATTAGGTGTAAGTTGCTGCCATGAATTTGAGAAAGGTTTGTTTTGTTTCCCTTGGAATCATCCCAAATCGGTCATGCATACGTACGAAGTATCCCAAACCTTTTTTTTGAGATTTTTGCCTCTAGATCTTGAACGCCCCGTAACTTTTTTTGTGTTAGGTTTTTGGGGATTTTGAAAATGTTTAACGGGGTTCCCCCAGTTAAATTCGGATGTAACTTTTCGAGTAGATGATTTTTCATATATAAAACTTTTTAATCCGAGTTCGTATGCAAAAGTTATGCCCATTTTACAAATTTCCAGAGAGATTTTGCAAATAAAGTCGAAATTTATATTTGTAAATTTTCTCAACAACTAGACCACATATCACAAGGCAAATTATATTCTTTTATTTTTTTGACATTTTTATCTTTTTAAAAAAAACTGAAAAGGCGGTCCATAGGGGGGGGTGGTGTTCTTGTAAGCCACCCTTTCTCCAAGAATCTGTGTCGGATACCCTGAGCTAGTTGGTTAAGCTAAACAACAACTTAGAGAGTTGGAAGATAAAAGCTTGTCTGACTTAGTTCATGTTAGGGGATATCTTTTGTGCGTGTGTGTGTGTTGAAGAAAGATGATATCTCCATTGATTGGTCCTCGTGATCAGTTGTTGGATCTATTGCCTTCTCAAGACTTTGACTTGAGTATGGGCAATCGTCAAGTCAAATCAGAACCAACAATTTTCGTAATGTTGTCTTACTCGTGGTTGATCCCTCGAGCATACACCATTACATCTTTTGGTCTGACCATTGCTATCACCGTGTTCACCCGATGGTGGAAGTCCAGTAATATGGAAAATTCTGATGAGTTGTTGTTGAGCCCATCAGCAGCATTTTTGTCTCCCCCATGATTCATGCTGAACATCAACCTAGTGTTGAAAACCTTGTAAGCAATGCCTTCGTGTTCCGTTCATGAAGCTTATGCTTGGATGAAAGAAGTGACTTTCTCCAAGTTCACGTGCATTAGGTGTAAGTTGCTGCCATGAATTTGAGAAAGGTTTGTTTTGTTTCCCTTGGAATCATCCCAAATCGGTCATGCATACGTACGAAGTATCCCAAACCTTTTTTTTGAGATTTTTGCCTCTAGATCTTGAACGCCCCGTAACTTTTTTTGTGTTAGGTTTTTGGGGATTTTGAAAATGTTTAACGGGATTCCCCCAGTTAAATTCGGATGTAACTTATCGAGTAGATGATTTTTCATATATAAAACTTTTTAATCCGAGTTCGTATGCAAAAGTTATACCCATTTTACAAATTTCTAGAGAGATTTTGCAAATAAAGTCGAAATTTATATTTGTAAATTTTCTCAACAACTAGACCACATATCACATGGCAAATTATATTCTTTTATTTTTTTTGACATTTTTATCTTTAAAAAAAAACTGAAAAGGCGGTCCACACGGGGGGGGGGGGTTCTTGTAAGCCACCCTTTCTCCAAGAATCTGTGTCGGATACCCTGAGCTAGTTGGTTAAGCTAAACAACAACTTGGAGAGTTGGAAGTTAAAAGCTTGTCTGACTTAGTTCATGTTAGGGGATATCTTTTGTGCGTGTGTGTGTGTTGAAGAAAGATGATATCTCCATTGATTGGTCCTCGTGATCAGTTGTTGGATCTATTGCCTTCTCAAGACTTTGACTTGAGTATGGGCAATCGTCAAGTCAAATCAGAACCAACGATTTTCGTAATGTTGTCTTACTCGTGGTTGATCCCTCGAGCATACACCATTACATCTTTTGGTCTGACCATTGCTATCACCGTGTTCACCCGATGGTGGAAGTCCAGTAATATGGAAAATTCTGATGAGTTGTTGTTGAGCCCATCAGCAGCATTTTTGTCTCCCCCATGATTCATGCTGAACATCAACCTAGTGTTGAAAACCTTGTAAGCAATGCCTTCGTGTTCCGTTCATGAAGCTTATGCTTGGATGAAAGAAGTGACTTTCTCCAAGTTCACGTGCATTAGGTGTAAGTTGCTGCCATGAATTTGAGAAAGGTTTGTTTTGTTTCCCTTGGAATCATCCCAAATCGGTCATGCATACGTACGAAGTATCCCAAACCTTTTTTTTGAGATTTTTGCCTCTAGATCTTGAACGCCCCGTAACTTTTTTTGTGTTAGGTTTTTGGGGATTTTGAAAATGTTTAACGGGATTCCCCCAGTTAAATTCGGATGTAACTTTTCGAGTAGATGATTTTTCATATATAAAACTTTTTAATCCGAGTTCGTATGCAAAAGTTATACCCATTTTACAAATTTCCAGAGAGATTTTGCAAATAAAGTCGAAATTTATATTTGTAAATTTTCTCAACAACTAGACCACATATCACATGGCAAATTATATTCTTTTATTTTTTTTGACATTTTTATCTTTTAAAAAAAAACTGAAAAGGCGGTCCACAGGGGGGGGGGTTCTTGTAAGCCACCCTTTCTCCAAGAATCTGTGTCGGATACCCTGAGCTAGTTGGTTAAGCTAAACAACAACTTGGAGAGTTGGAAGATAAAAGCTTGTCTGACTTAGTTCATGTTAGGGGATATCTTTTGTGCGTGTGTGTGTGTTGAAGAAAGATGATATCTCCATTGATTGGTCCTCGTGATCAGTTGTTGGATCTATTGCCTTCTCAAGACTTTGACTTGAGTATGGGCAATCGTCAAGTCAAATCAGAACCAACGATTTTCGTAATGTTTTCTTACTCGTGGTTGATCCCTCGAGCATACACCATTACATCTTTTGGTCTGACCATTGCTATCACCGTGTTCACCCGATGGTGGAAGTCCAGTAATATGGAAAATTCTGATGAGTTGTTGTTGAGCCCATCAGCAGCATTTTGGTCTCCCCCATGATTCATGCTGAACATCAACCTAGTGTTGAAAACCTTGTAAGCAATGCCTTCGTGTTCCGTTCATGAAGCTTATGCTTGGATGAAAGAAGTGACTTTCTCCAAGTTCACGTGCATTAGGTGTAAGTTGCTGCCATGAATTTGAGAAAGGTTTGTTTTGTTTCCCTTGGAATCATCCCAAATCGGTCATGCATACGTACGAAGTATCCCAAACCTTTTTTTTGAGATTTTTGCCTCTAGATCTTGAACGCCCCGTAACTTTTTTTGTGTTAGGTTTTTGGGGATTTTGAAAATGTTTAACGGGGTTCCCCCAGTTAAATTCAGATGTAACTTTTCGAGTAGATGATTTTTCATATATAAAACTTTTTAATACGAGTTCGTATGCAAAAGTTATACCCATTTTACAAATTTCCAGAGAGATTTTGCAAATAAAGTCGAAATTTATATTTGTAAATTTTCTCAACAACTAGACCACATATCACATGGCAAATTATATTCTTTTATTTTTTTTGACATTTTTATCTTTTTAAAAAAAACTGAAAAGGCGGTCCACAGGGGGGGGGGGGGTTCTTGTAAGCCACCCTTTCTCCAAGAATCTGTGTCGGATACCCTGAGCTAGTTGGTTAAGCTAAACAACAACTTGGAGAGTTGGAAGATAAAAGCTTGTCTGACTTAGTTCATGTTAGGGGATATCTTTTGTGCGTGTGTGTGTGTGTTGAAGAAAGATGATATCTCCATTGATTGGTCCTCGTGATCAGTTGTTGGATCTATTGCCTTCTCAAGACTTTGACTTGAGTATGGGCAATCGTCAAGTCAAATCAGAACCAACGATTTTCGTAATGTTGTCTTACTCGTGGTTGATCCCTCGAGCATACACCATTACATCTTTTGGTCTGACCATTGCTATCACCGTGTTCACCCGATGGTGGAAGTCCAGTAATATGGAAAATTCTGATGAGTTGTTGTTGAGCCCATCAGCAGCATTTTTGTCTCCCCCATGATTCATGCTGAACATCAACCTAGTGTTGAAAACCTTGTAAGCAATGCCTTCGTGTTCCGTTCATGAAGCTTATGCTTGGATGAAAGAAGTGACTTTCTCCAAGTTCACGTGCATTAGGTGTAAGTTGCTGCCATGAATTTGAGAAAGGTTTGTTTTGTTTCCCTTGGAATCATCCCAAATCGGTCATGCATACGTACGAAGTATCCCAAACCTTTTTTTGAGATTTTTGCCTCTAGATCTTGAACGCCCCGTAACTTTTTTTGTGTTAGGTTTTTGGGGATTTTGAAAATGTTTAACGGGGTTCCCCCAGTTAAATTCGGATGTAACTTTTCGAGTAGATGATTTTTCATATATAAAACTTTTTAATCCGAGTTCGTATGCAAAAGTTATGCCCATTTTACAAATTTCCAGAGAGATTTTGCAAATAAAGTCGAAATTTATATTTGTAAATTTTCTCAACAACTAGACCACATATCACATGGCAAATTATATTCTTTTATTTTTTTTGACATTTTTATCTTTTAAAAAAAAACTGAATAGGCGGTCCACAGGGGGGGGGGTTCTTGTAAGCCACCCTTTCTCCAAGAATCTGTGTCGGATACCCTGAGCTAGTTGGTTAAGCTAAACAACAACTTGGAGAGTTGGAAGATAAAAGCTTGTCTGACTTAGTTCATGTTAGGGGATATCTTTTGTGCGTGTGTGTGTGTTGAAGAAAGATGATATCTCCATTGATTGGTCCTCGTGATCAGTTGTTGGATCTATTGCCTTCTCAAGACTTTGACTTGAGTATGGGCAATCGTCAAGTCAAATCAGAACCAACGATTTTCGTAATGTTGTCTTACTCGTGGTTGATCCCTCGAGCATACACCATTACATATTTTGGTCTGACCATTGCTATCACCGTGTTCACCTGATGGTGGAAGTCCAGTAATATGGAAAATTCTGATGAGTTGTTGTTGAGCCCATCAGCAGCATTTTTGTCTCCCCCATGATTCATGCTGAACATCAACCTAGTGTTGAAAACCTTGTAAGCAATGCCTTCGTGTTCCGTTCATGAAGCTTATGCTTGGATGAAAGAAGTGACTTTCTCCAAGTTCACGTGCATTAGGTGTAAGTTGCTGCCATGAATTTGAGAAAGGTTTGTTTTGTTTCCCTTGGAATCATCCCAAATCGGTCATGCATACGTACGAAGTATCCCAAACCTTTTTTTGAGATTTTTGCCTCTAGATCTTGAACGCCCCGTAACTTTTTTGTGTTAGGTTTTTGGGGATTTTGAAAATGTTTAACGGGGTTCCCCCAGTTAAATTCGGATGTAACTTTTCGAGTAGATGATTTTTCATATATAAAACTTTTTAATCCGAGTTCGTATGCAAAAGTTATGCCCATTTTACAAATTTCCAGAGAGATTTTGCAAATAAAGTCGAAATTTATATTTGTAAATTTTCTCAACAACTAGACCACATATCACATGGCAAATTATATTCTTTTATTTTTTTGACATTTTTATCTTTTTAAAAAAAACTGAAAAGGCGGTCCACAGGGGGGGGGGTTCTTGTAAGCCACCCTTTCTCCAAGAATCTGTGTCGGATACCCTGAGCTAGTTGGTTAAGCTAAACAACAACTTGGAGAGTTGGAAGATAAAAGCTTGTCTGACTTAGTTCATGTTAGGGGATATCTTTTGTGCGTGTGTGTGTGTTGAAGAAAGATGATATCTCCATTGATTGGTCCTCGTGATCAGTTGTTGGATCTATTGCCTTCTCAAGACTTTGACTTGAGTATGGGCAATCGTCAAGTCAAATCAGAACCAACGATTTTCGTAATGTTGTCTTACTCGTGGTTGATCCCTCGAGCATACACCATTACATCTTTTGGCCTGACCATTGCTATCACCGTGTTCACCTGATGGTGGAAGTCCAGTAATATGGAAAATTCTGATGAGTTGTTGTTGAGCCCATCAGCAGCATTTTTGTCTCCCCCATGATTCATGCTGAACATCAACCTAGTGTTGAAAACCTTGTAAGCAATGCCTTCGTGTTCCGTCCATGAAGCTTATGCTTGGATGAAAGAAGTGACTTTCTCCAAGTTCACGTGCATTAGGTGTAAGTTGCTGCCATGAATTTGAGAAAGGTTTGTTTTGTTTCCCTTGGAATCATCCCAAATTGGTCATGCATACGTACGAAGTATCCCAAACCTTTTTTTTGAGATTTTTGCCTCTAGATCTTGAACGCCCCGTAACTTTTTTTGTGTTAGGTTTTTGGGGATTTTGAAAATGTTTAACGGGGTTCCCCCAGTTAAATTCGGATGTAACTTTTCGAGTAGATGATTTTTCATATATAAAACTTTTTAATCCGAGTTCGTACGCAAAAGTTATGCCCATTTTACAAATTTCCAGAGAGATTTTGCAAATAAAGTCGAAATTTATATTTGTAAATTTTCTCAACAACTAGACCACATATCACATGGCAAATTATATTCTTTTATTTTTTTTGACATTTTTATCTTTTTAAAAAAAATTGAAAAGGCGGTCCATAAGGGGGGGGGG
>NW_021304661.1:55206-55829 GCF_002162155.2 Triticum dicoccoides
GGGGGGGGGGGTTTCTTGTAAGCCACCCTTTCTCCAAGAATCTGTGTCGGATACCCTGAGCTAGTTGGTTAAGCTAAACAAAAACTTGGAGAGTTGGAAGATAAAAGCTTGTCTGACTTAGTTCATGTTAAGGGATATCTTTTGTGTGTGTGTGTGTGTTGAAGAAAGATGATATCTCCATTGATTGGTCCTCGTGATCAGTTGTTGGATCTATTGCCTTGTCAAGACTTTGACTTGAGTATGGGCAATCGTCAAGTCAAATCAGAACCAACGATTTTCGTAATGTTGTCTTACTATTGGTTGATCCCTCGAGCATACACCATTACATCTTTTGGTCTGACCATTGCTATCACCGTGTTCACCTGATGGTGGAAGTCCAGTAATATGGAAAATTCTGATGAGTTATTGTTGAGCCCATCAACAGCATTTTTGTCTCCCCCATGATTCATGCTGAACATCAACCTAGTGTTGAAAACCTTGTAAGCAATGCCTTCATGTTCCGTTCATGAAGCTTATGCCTGGATGAAAGAAGTGACTTTCTCCAAGTTCACGTGCATTAGGTGTAAGTTGCTGCCATGAATTTGAGAAAGGTTTGTTTTGTTTCCCTTGGAATCATCCCAAAT
>NW_021304661.1:59436-60396 GCF_002162155.2 Triticum dicoccoides
TTCTTGTAAGCCACCCTTTCTCCAAGAATCTGTGTCGGATACCCTGAGCTACTTGGTTAAGCTAAACAACAACTTGGAGAGTTGGAAGATAAAAGCTTGTCTGACTTAGTTCATGTTAAGGGATATCTTTTGTGCGTGTGTGTGTGTTGAAGAAAGATGATATCTCCATTGATTGGTCCTCGTGATCAGTTGTTGGATCTATTGCCTTGTCAAGACTTTGACTTGAGTATGGGCAATCGTCAAGTCAAATCAGAACCAACGATTTTCGTAATGTTTTCTTACTCGTGGTTGATCCCTCGAGCATACACCATTACATCTTTTGGTCTGACCATTGCTATCACCGTGTTCACCTGATGGTGGAAGTCTAGTAATATGGAAAATTCTGATGAGTTGTTGTTGAGCCCATCAGCAGCATTTTTGTCTCCCCCATGATTCATGCTGAACATCAACCTAGTGTTGAAAACCTTGTAAGCAATGCCTTCGTGTTCCGTTGATGAAGCTTATGCTTGGATGAAAGAAGTGACTTTCTCCAAGTTCACGTGCATTAGGTGTAAGTTGCTGCCATGAATTTGAGAAAGGTTTGTTTTGTTTCCCTTGGAATCATCCCAAATCGGTCATGCATACGTACGAAGTATCCCAAACCTTTTTTTTGAATTTTTCCCCTCTAGATCTTGAAAGCCCCGTAACTTCTTTTGTGTTAGGTTTTTGGGGATTTTGAAAATGTTTAACGGGGTTCCCCCAGTTAAATTCGGATGTAACTTTTCGAGTAGATGAGTTTTCATATATAAAACTTTTTAATCCGAGTGCGTATGCAAAAGTTATGCCCATTTTACAAATTTCCAGAGAGATTTTGCAAATAAAGTCAAAATTTATATTTGTAAATTTTCTCAACAACTAGACCACATATCACATGGCAAATTATATTCTTTTATTTTTTTTGACATTTTGATCTTTTTTAAA
>NW_021304661.1:61192-64188 GCF_002162155.2 Triticum dicoccoides
GGGGGGGGGGGGTTCTTGTAAGCCACCCTTTCTCCAAGAATCTGTGTCGGATACCCTGAGCTACTTGGTTAAGCTAAACAACAACTTGGAGAGTTGGAAGATAAAAGCTTGTCTGACTTAGTTCATGTTAAGGGATATCTTTTGTGCGTGTGTGTGTGTTGAAGAAAGATGATATCTCCATTGATTGGTCCTCGTGATCAGTTGTTGGATCTATTGCCTTGTCAAGACTTTGACTTGAGTATGGGCAATCGTCAAGTCAAATCAGAACCAACGATTTTCGTAATGTTGTCTTACTATTGGTTGATCCCTCGAGCATACACCATTACATCTTTTGGTCTGACCATTGCTATCACCGTGTTCACCTGATGGTGGAAGTCCAGTAATATGGAAAATTCTGATGAGTTGTTGTTGAGCCCATCAGCAGCATTTTTTTCTCCCCCATGATTCATGCTGAACATCAACCTAGTGTTGAAAACCTTGTAAGCAATGCCTTCATGTTCCGTTCATGAAGCTTATGCCTGGATGAAAGAAGTGACTTTCTCCAAGTTCACGTGCATTAGGTGTAAGTTGCTGCCATGAATTTGAGAAAGGTTTGTTTTGTTTCCCTTGGAATCATCCCAAATATGTCATGCATACGTACGAAGTATGCCAAACCTTTTTTTTTTGAATTTTTTGCCTCTAGATCTTGAAAGCCCCGTAACTTTTTTTGTGTTAGGTTTTTGGGGATTTCGAAAATGTTTAACAGGGTTCCCCCAGTTAAATTCGGATGTAACTTTTCGAGTAGATGATTTTTCATATATAAAACTTTTTAATCCGAGTTCGTATGCAAAAGTTATGCCCATTTTACAAATTTCCAGAGAGATTTTGCAAATAAAGTCAAAATTTATATTTGTAAATTTTCTCAACAACTAGACCACATATCACATGGCAAATTATATTTTTTATTTTTTTTGACATTTTGATCTTTTTTAAAAAAAAACTGAAAAGGCGGTCCATAAGGGGGGGGGGTTCTTGTAAGCCACCCTTTCTCCAAGAATCTGTGTCGGATACCCTTAGCTACTTGGTTAAGCTAAACAACAACTTGGAGAGTTGGAAGATAAAAGCTTGTCTGACTTAGTTCATGTTAAGGGATATCTTTTGTGCGTGTGTGTGTGTTGAAGAAAGATGATATCTCCATTGATTGGTCCTCGTGATCAGTTGTTGGATCTATTGCCTTGTCAAGACTTTGACTTGAGTATGGGCAATCGTCAAGTCAAATCAGAACCAACGATTTTCGTAATGTTGTCTTACTCGTGGTTGATCCCTCGAGCATACACCATTACATCTTTTGGTCTGACCATTGCTATCACCGTGTTCACCTGATGGTGGAAGTCTAGTAATATGGAAAATTCTGATGAGTTGTTGTTGAGCCCGTCAGCAGCATTTTTGTCTCCCCCATGATTCATGCTGAACATCAACCTTGTGTTGAAAACCTTGTAAGCAATGCCTTCGTGTTCCGTTGATGAAGCTTATGCTTGGATGAAAGAAGTGACTTTCTCCAAGTTCACGTGCATTAGGTGTAAGTTGCTGCCATGAATTTGAGAAAGGTTTGTTTTGTTTCCCTTGGAATCATCCCAAATCGGTCATGCATACGTACGAAGTATCCCAAACCTTTTTTTTGAATTTTTTGCCTCTAGATCTTGAAAGCCCCGTAACTTCTTTTGTGTTAGGTTTTTGGGGATTTTGAAAATGTTTAACGGGGTTTCCCCAGTTAAATTCGGATGTAACTTTTCGAGTAGATGATTTTTCATATATAAAACTTTTTAATCCGAGTTCGTACGCAAAAGTTATGCCCATTTTACAAATTTCCAGAGAGATTTTGCAAATAAAGTCGAAATTTATATTTGTAAATTTTCTCATCAACTAGACCACATATCACATGCCAAATTATATTCTTTTAATTTTTTTGACATTTTTATCTTTTTAAAAAAAATTGAGAAGGCGGTCCATAAAGGGGGGGGGGTTTCTTGTAAGCCACCTTTTCTCCAAGAATCTGTGTCGGATACCCTGAGCTAGTTGGTTAAGCTAAACAACAACTTGGAGAGTTGGAAGATAAAAGCTTGTCTGACTTAGTTCATGTTAAGGGATATATTTTGTGTGTGTGTGTGTTGAAGAAAGATGATATCTCCATTGATTGGTCCTCGTGATTAGTTGTTGGATCTATTGCCTTGTCAAGACTTTGACTTGAGTATGGGCAATCGTCAAGTCAAATCAGAACCAACGATTTTCGTAATGTTGTCTTACTATTGGTTGATCCCTCGAGCATACACCATTACATCTTTTGGTCTGACCATTGCTATCACCGTGTTCACCTGATGGTGGAAGTCCAGTAATATGGAAAATTCTGATGAGTTGTTGTTGAGCCCATCAGCAGCATTTTTGTCTCCCCCATGATTCATGCTGAACATCAACCTAGTGTTGAAAACCTTGTAAGCAATGCCTTCATGTTCCGTTCATGAAGCTTATGCCTGGATGAAAGAAGTGACTTTCTCCAAGTTCACGTGCATTAGGTGTAAGTTGCTGCCATGAATTTGAGAAAGGTTTGTTTTGTTTCCCTTGGAATCATCCCAAATATGTCATGCATACGTACGAAGTATGCCAAACCTTTTTTTTTGAATTTTTTGCCTCTAGATCTTGAAAGCCCCGTAACTTTTTTTGTGTTAGGTTTTTGGGGATTTTGAAAATGTTTAACGGGGTTCCCCCAGTTAAATTCGGATGTAACTTTTCGAGTAGATGCTTTTTCATATATAAAACTTTTTAATCCGAGTTCGTACGCAAAAGTTATGCCCATTTTACAAATTTCCAAAGAGATTTTGCAAATAAATTCGAAATTTATATTTGTAAATTTTCTCAACAACTAGACCACATATCACATGGCAAATTATATTCTTTTATTTTTTTTTGACATTTTTATCTTTTTAAAAAAAATTGAAAAGGCGGTCCATAAGGGGGGGGGG
>NW_021304661.1:64972-65443 GCF_002162155.2 Triticum dicoccoides
GTGATCAGTTGTTGGATCTATTGCCTTGTCAAGACTTTGACTTGAGTATGGGCAATCGTCAAGTCAAATCAGAACCAACGATTTTCGTAATGTTGTCTTACTATTGGTTGATCCCTCGAGCATACACCATTACATCTTTTGGTCTGACCACTGCTATCACCGTGTTCACCTGATGGTGGAAGTCCAGTAATATGGAAAATTCTGATGAGTTGTTGTTGAGCCCATCAGCAGCATTTTTGTCTGCCCCATGATTCATGCTAAACATCAACCTAGTGTTGAAAACCTTGTAAGCAATGCCTTCATGTTCCGTTCATGAAGCTTATGCCTGGATGAAAGAAGTGACTTTCTCCAAGTTCACGTGCATTAGGTGTAAGTTGCTGCCATGAATTTGAGAAAGGTTTGTTTTGTTTCCCTTGGAATCATCCCAAATATGTCATGCATACGTACGAAGTATGCCAAACCTTTTTTTTT
>NW_021304661.1:66160-70139 GCF_002162155.2 Triticum dicoccoides
AGCCACCCTTTCTCCAAGAATCTGTGTCGGATACCCTGAGCTACTTGGTTAAGCTAAACAACAACTTGGAGAGTTGGAAGATAAAAGCTTGTCTGACTTAGTTCATGTTAAGGGATATCTTTTGTGCGTGTGTATGTGTTGAAGAAAGATGATATCTCCATTGATTGGTCCTCGTGATCAGTTGTTGGATCTATTGCCTTGTCAAGACTTTGACTTGAGTATGGGCAATCGTCAAGTCAAATCAGAACCAACGATTTTCGTAATGTTGTCTTACTCGTGGTTGATCCCTCGAGCATACACCATTACATCTTTTGGTTTGACCATTGCTATCACCGTGTTCACCTGATGGTGGAAGTCCAGTAATATGGAAAATTCTGATGAGTTGTTGTTGAGCCCATCAGCAGCATTTTTGTCTCCCCCATGATTCATGCTGAACATCAACCTAGTGTTGAAAACCTTGTAAGCAATGCCTTCGTGTTCCGTTCATGAAGCTTATGCTTGGATGAAAGAAGTGACTTTCTCCAAGTTCACGTGCATTAGGTGTAAGTTGCTGCCATGAATTTGAGAAAGGTTTGTTTTGTTTCCCTTGGAATCATCCCAAATCGGTCATGCATACGTACAAAGTATCCCAAACATTTTTTTTTTGAATTTTTTGCCTCTAGATCTTGAAAGCCCCGTAACTTCTTTTGTGTTAGGTTTTTGGGGATTTTGAAAATGTTTAACGGGGTTTCCCCAGTTAAATTCGGATGTAACTTTTCGAGTAGATGATTTTTCTTATATAAAACTTTTTAATCCGAGTTCGTATGCAAAAGTTATGCCCATTTTACAAATTTCCAGAGAGATTTTGCAAATAAAGTCGAAATTTATATTTGTAAATTTTCTCAACAACTAGACCACATATCACATGGCAAATTATATTCTTTTAATTTTTTTTGACATTTTTATCTTTTTAAAAAAATTGAGAAGGCGGTCCATAAAGGGGGGGGGGGTTTCTTGTAAGCCACCTTTTCTCCAAGAATATGTGTCGGATACCCTGAGCTAGTTGGTTAAGCTAAACAACAACTTGGAGAGTTGGAAGATAAAAGCTTGTCTGACTTAGTTCATGTTAAGGGATATATTTTGTGTGTGTGTGTGTTGAAGAAAGATGATATCTCCATTGATTGGTCCTCGTGATCAGTTGTTGGATCTATTGCCTTGTCAAGACTTTGACTTGAGTATGGGCAATCGTCAAGTCAAATCAGAACCAACGATTTTCGTAATGTTGTCTTACTATTGGTTGATCCCTCGAGCATACACCATTACATCTTTTGGTCTGACCATTGCTATCACCGTGTTCACCTGATGGTGGAAGTCCAGTAATATGGAAAATTCTGATGAGTTGTTGTTGAGCCCATCAGCAGCATTTTTGTCTCCCCCATGATTCATGCTGAACATCAACCTAGTGTTGAAAACCTTGTAAGCAATGCCTTCATGTTCCGTTCATGAAGCTTATGCCTGGATGAAAGAAGTGACTTTCTCCAAGTTCACGTGCATTAGGTGTAAGTTGCTGCCATGAATTTGAGAAAGGTTTGTTTTGTTTCCCTTGGAATCATCCCAAATATGTCATGCATACGTACGAAGTATGCCAAACCTTTTTTTTTGAATTTTTTGCCTCTAGATCTTGAAAGCCCCGTAACTTTTTTTGTGTTAGGTTTTTGGGGATTTTGAAAATGTTTAACGGGGTTCCCCCAGTGAAATTCGGATGTAACTTTTCGAGTAGTTGATTTTTCATATATAAAACTTTTTAATCCGAGTTCGTATGCAAAAGTTATGCCCATTTTACAAATTTCCAGAGAGATTTTGCAAATAAAGTCGAAATTTATATTTGTAAATTTTCTCAACAACTAGACCACATATCACATGGCAAATTATATTCTTTTATTTTTTTTGACATTTTTATCTTTTTTAAAAAAACTGAAAAGGCGGTCCACAGGGGGGGGTTTCTTGTAAGCCACCCTTTCTCCAAGAATCTGTGTCGGATTCCCTGATCTAGTTGGTTAAGCTAAACAACAACTTGGAGAGTTGGAAGATAAAAGCTTGTCTGACTTAGTTCATGTTAAGGGATATCTTTTGTGCGTGTGTGTGTGTTGAAGAAAGATGATATCTCCATTGATTGGTCCTCGTGATCAGTTGTTGGATGTATTGCCTTGTCAAGACTTTGACTTGAGTATGGGCTATCGTCAACTCAAATCAGAACCAACGATTTTCGTAATGTTGTCTTACTCGTGGTTGATCCCTCGAGCATACACCATTACATCTTTTGGTCTGACCATTGCTATCACCGTGTTCACCTGATGGTGGAAGTCCAGTAATATGGAAAATTCTGATGAGTTGTTGTTGAGCCCATCAGCAGCATTTTTGTCTCCCCCATGATTCATGCTGAACATCAACCTAGTGTTGAAAACCTTGTAAGCAATGCCTTCGTGTTCCGTTCATGAAGCTTATGCTTGGATGAAAGAAGTGACTTTCTCCAAGTTCACGTGCATTAGGTGTAAGTTGCTGCCATGAATTTGAGAAAGGTTTTTTTTGTTTCCCTTGGAATCATCCCAAATCGGTCATGCATACGTACGAAGTATCCCAAACCTTTTTTTTTGAATTTTTTGCCCCTAGATCTTGAAAGCCCTGTAACTTTTTTTGTGTTAGGTTTTTGGTGATTTTGAAAATGTTTAACGGGGTTCCCCCAGTTAAATTCGGATGTAACTTTTCGAGTAGATGATTTTTCATATATAAAACTTTTTAATCCGAGTTCGTATGCAAAAGTTATGCCCATTTTACAAATTTCCAGAGAGATTTTGCAAATAAAGTCAAAATTTATATTTGTAAATTTTCTCAACAACTAGACCACATATCACATGGCAAATTATATTCTTTTATTTTTTTTGACATTTTTATCTTTTTAAAAAAAAAAACTGAAAAGGCGGTCCATAAGGGGGGGGTTTCTTGTAAGCCACCCTTTCTCCAAGAATCTGTGTCGGATACCCTGAGCTAGTTGGTTAAGCTAAACAACAACTTGGAGAGTTGGAAGATAAAAGCTTGTCTGACTTAGTTCATGTTAAGGGATTTCTTTTGTGCGTGTGTGTGTGTTGAAGAAAGATGATATCTCCATTGATTGGTCCTCGTGATCAGTTGTTGGATCTATTGCCTTGTCAAGACTTTGACTTGAGTATGGGCTATCGTCAAGTCAAATCAGAACCAACGATTTTCGTAATGTTGTCTTACTCATGGTTGATCCCTCGAGCATACACCATTACATCTTTTGGTCTGACCATTGCTATCACCGTGTTCACCTGATGGTGGAAGTCCAGTAATATGGAAAATTCTGATGAGTTGTTGTTGAGCCCATCAGCAGAATTTTTGTCTCCCCCATGATTCATGCTGAACATCAACCTAGTGTTGAAAACCTTGTAAGCAATGCCTTCGTGTTCCGTTCATGAAGCTTATGCTTGGATGAAAGAAGTGACTTTCTCCAAGTTCACGTGCATTAGGTGTAAGTTGCTGCCATGAATTTGAGAAAGGTTTGTTTTGTTTCCCTTGGAATCATCCCAAATCGGTCATGCATACGTACGAAGTATCCCAAACCTTTTTTTTTTGAATTTTTTGCCTCTAGATCTTGAAAGCCCCGTAACTTTTTTTGTGTTAGGTTTTTGGGGATTTTGAAAATGTTTAACGGGGTTCCCCTAGTTAAATTTGGATGTAACTTTTCGAGTAGATGATTTTTCATATATAAAACTTTTTAATCCGAGTTCGTATGCAAAAGTTATGCCCATTTTACAAATTTCCAAAGAGATTTTGCAAATAAAGTTAAAATTTATATTTGTAAATTTTCCCAACAACTAGACCACATATCACATGGCAAACTTATTTTCTTTTATTTTTTTTGACGTTTTTATCGTATTTTTATTTTTTAAAAACTGAAAAGGCGGTCCACAGGGGGGGGGGG
>NW_021304661.1:70341-76316 GCF_002162155.2 Triticum dicoccoides
GGGGGGGGGGGTTTCTTGTAAGCCACCCTTTCTCCAAGAATCTGTGTCAAATACCCTGAGCTAGTTCGTTAAGCTAAACAACAACTTGGAGAGTTGGAAGATAAAAGCTTGTCTGACTTAGTTCATGTTAAGGGATATCTTTTCTGCGTGTGTGTGTGTTGAAGAAAGATGATATCTCCATTGATTGGTCCTCGTGATCAGTTGTTGGATCTATTGCCTTGTCAAGACTTTGACTTGAGTATGGGCTATCGTCAAGTCAAATCAGAACCAACGATTTTCGTAATGTTGTCTTACTCGTGGTTGATCCCTCGAGCATACACCATTACATCTTTTGGTCTGACCATTGCTATCACCGTGTTCACATGATGGTGGAAGTCCAGTAATATGGAAAATTCTGATGAGTTGTTGTTGAGCCCATCAGCAGCATTTTTGTCTCCCCCATGATTCATGTTGAACATCAACCTAGTGTTGAAAACCTTGTAAGCAATGCCTCCGTGTTCCGTTCATGAAGCTTATGCTTGGATGAAAGAAGTGACTTTCTCCAAGTTCACGTGCATTAGGTGTAAGTTGCTACCATGAATTTGAGAAAGGTTTGTTTTGTTTCCCTTGGAATCATCCCAAATCGGTCATGCATATGTACGAAGTATCCCAAACCTTTTTTTTTGAATTTTTTTCCTCTAGATCTTGAAAGCCCCGTAACTTTTTTTGTGTTAGGTTTTTGGGGATTTTGATAATGTTTAACGGGGTTCCCCCGCTTAAATTCGGATGTAAGTTTTCGAGTAGATGATTTTTCATATATAAAACTTTTTAATCCGAGTTCGTATGCAAAAGTTATGCCCATTTTACAAATTTCCAGAGATATTTTGCAAATAAAGTCGAAATTTATATTTGTAAATTTTCCCAACAACTAGACCACATATGACATGGCAAACTTATTTTCTTTTAATTTTTTGACATTTTTATCATTTTTATTATTTTTTTTAAAACTGAAAAGGCGGTCCACAGGGGGGGGGGGTTGTTGTAAGCCACCCTTTCTCCATGAATCTGTGTCGGATTCCCTGAGCTAGTTGGTTAAGCCAAACAACAACTTGGAAACTTGGAAGATAAAAGCTTGTCTGACTTAGTTCATGTTAAGGGATATCTTTTGTGCGTGTGTGTGTGTTGAAGAAAGATGATATCTCCATTGATTGGTCTTCGTGATCTGTTGTTGGATCTATTGCCTTGTCAAGACTTTGACTTGAGTATGGGCTATCGTCAAGTCAAATCAGAACCAACGATTTTCGTAATGTTGTCTTACTCGTGGTTGATCCCTCGAGCATACACCATTACATCTTTTGGTCTGACCCTTGCTATCACCGTGTTTACCTGATGGTGGAAGTCTAGTAATATGGAAAATTCTGATGAGTTGTTGTTGAGCCCATCAGCAGCATTTTTGTCTCCCCCATGATTCATGCTGAACATCAACCTAGTGTTGAAAACCTTGTAAGCAATGCCTTCGTGTTCAGTTCATGAAGCTTATGCTTGGATGAAAGAAGTGACTTTCTCCAAGTTCACGTGCATTAGCTGTAAGTTGCTGCCATGAATTTGAGAAAGGTTTGTTTTGTTTCCCTTGGAATCATCCCAAATCGGTCATGCATACGTACGAAGTATCCCAAACCTTTTTTTTTTGAATTTTTTGCCTCTAGATCTTGAAAGCCCCGTAACTTTTTTTGTGTTAGGTTTTTGGGGATTTTGAAAATGTTTAACGGGGTTCCCCCAGTTAAATTCGGATGTAACTTTTGGAGTAGATGATTTTTCATATATAAAACTTTTTAATCCGAGTTCGTATGCAAAAGTTATGCCCATTTTACAAATTTCCAGAGGAATTTTGCAAATAAAGTCGAAATTTCTATTTGTAAATTTTATCAACAACTAGACCACATATCACATGGCAAATTATATTCTTTTATTTCTTTGACATTTTTATCTTTTAAAAAAAACAGGAAAGGCGGTCCACAGGGGGGGGGGGTTCTTGTAAGCCACCCTTTCTCCAAGAATCTGTGTCGGATACCCTGAGCTAGTTGGTTAAGCTAAACAACAACTTGGAGAGTTGGAAGATAAAAGCTTGTCTGACTTAGTTCATGTTAAGGGATTTCTTTTGTGCGCGTGTGTGTGTGTTGAAGAAAGATGATATCTCCAATTATTGGTCCTCGTGATCAGTTGTTGGATCTATTGCCTTGTCAAGACTTTGACTTGAGTATGGGCTATCGGCAAGTCAAATCAGAACCAACGATTTTCGTAATGTTGTCTTACTCGTGGTTGATCCCTCGAGCATACACCATTACATCTTTTGGTCTGACCATTGCTATCACCGTGTTCACCTGATGGTGGAAGTCCAGTAATATGGAAAATTCTGATGAGTTGTTGTTGAGCCCATCAGCAGCATTTTTGTCTCCCCCATGATTCATGCTGAACATCAACCTAGTGTTGAAAACCTTGTAAGCAATGCCTTCGTGTTCCATTCATGAAGCTTATGCTTGGATGAAAGAAGTGACTTTCTCCAAGTTCAAGTGCACTAGGTGTAATTTGCCGCAATGAATTTGAGAAATGTTTGTTTTGTTTCCCTTGGAATCATCCCAAATCGGTCATGCATACGTACGAAGTATCCCAAACCTTTTTTTTTGAATTTTTTGCCTCTAGATCTTGAAAGCCATGTAACTTTTTTTGTGTTAGGTTTTTGGGGATTTTGAAAATGTTTAACGTGGTTCCCCCAGTTAAATTCGGATGTAACTTTTCGAGTAGATGATTTTTCATATATAAAACTTTTTAATCCGAGTTCGTATGCAAAAGTTATGCCCATTTTACAAATTTCCAGAGAGATTTTGCAAATAAAGTCGAAATTTCTATTTGTAAATTTTATCAACAACTAGACCACATATCACATGGCAAATTATATTCTTTTATTTCTTTGACATTTTTATCTTTAAAAAAAAACCAGAAAAGGCGGTCCACAGGGGGGGGGGGTTCTTGTAAGCCACCCTTTCTCCAAGAATCTGTGTCGGATACCCTGAGCTAGTTGGTTAAGCTAAACAACAACTTGGAGAGTTGGAAGATAAAAGCTTGTCTGACTAAGTTCATGTTAAGGGATATCTTTTGTGCGCGTGTGTGTGTTGAAGAAAGATGATATCTCCATTGATTGGTCCTCGTGATCAGTTGTTGGATCTATATCCTTGTCAAGACTTTGACTTGAGTATGGGCTATCGTCAAGTCAAATCAGAACCAACGATTTTCGTAATGTTGTCTTACTCGTGGTTGATCCCTCGAGCATACACCATTACATCTTTTGGTCTGACCATTGCTATCACCGTGTTCACCTGATGGTGGAAGTCCAGTAATATGGAAAATTCTGATGAGTTGTTGTTGAGCCCATCAGCAGCATTTTTGTCTCCCCCATGATTCATGCTGAACATCAACCTAGTGTTGAAAACCTTGTAAGCAATGCCTTCGTGTTCCATTCATGAAGCTTATGCTTGGATGAAAGAAGTGACTTTCTCCAAGTTCAAGTGCACTAGGTGTAAGTTGTCGCAATGAATTTGAGAAAGGTTTGTTTTGTTTCCCTTGGAATTATCCCAAATCGGTCATGCATACGTACGAAGTATCCCAAACCTTTTTTTTTGAATTTTTTGCCTCTAGATCTTGAAAGCCATGTAACTTTTTTTGTGTTAGGTTTTTGGGGATTTTGAAAATGTTTAACGTGGTTCCCCCAGTTAAATTCGGATGTAACTTTTCGAGTAGATGATTTTTCATATATAAAACTTTTTAATCCGAGTTCGTATGCAAAAGTTATGCCCATTTTACAAATTTCCAGAGAGATTTTGCAAATAAAGTCGAAATTTCTATTTGTAAATTTTATCAACAACTAGACCACATATCACATGGCAAATTATATTCTTTTATTTTTTTGACATTTTTATCTTTTAAAAAAAAACAGAAAAGGCGGTCCACAGGGGGGGGGGGTTTCTTGTAAGCCACCCTTTCTCCAAGAATCTGTGTCGGATACCCTGAGCTAGTTGGTTAAGCTAAACAACAACTTGGAGAGTTGGAAGATAAAAGCTTGTCTGACTTAGTTCATGTTAAGGGATATCTTTTGTGCGTGTGTGTGTGTTGAAGAAAGATGATATCTCCATTGATTGGTCCTCGTGATCAGTTGTTGGATCTATATCCTTGTCAAGACTTTGACTTGAGTATGGGCTATCGTCAAGTCAAATCAGAACCAACGATTTTCGTAATGTTGTCTTACTCGTGGTTGATCCCTCGAGCATACACCATTACATCTTTTGGTCTGACCATTGCTATCACCGTGTTTACCTGATGGTGGAAGTCTAGTAATATGGAAAATTCTGATGAGTTGTTGTTGAGCCCATCAGCAGCATTTTTGTCTCCCCCATGATTCATGCTGAACATCAACCTAGTGTTGAAAACCTTGTAAGCAATGCCTTCGTGTTCCGTTCATGAAGCTTATGCTTGGATGAAAGAAGTGACTTTCTCCAAGTTCACGTGCATTAGGTGTAAGTTGCTGCCATGAATTTGAGAAAGGTTTGTTTTGTTTCCCTTGGAATCATCCCAAATCGGTCATGCATACGTACGAAGTATCCCAAACCTTTTTTTTTGAATTTTTTGCCTCTAGATCTTGAAAGCCCCGTTACTTTTTTTGTGTTAGGTTTTTGGGGATTTTGAAAATGTTTAACGGGGTTCCCCCAGTTAAATTCGGATGTAACTTTTCGAGTAGATGATTTTTCATATATAAAACTTTTTAATCCGAGTTCGTATGCAAAAGTTATGCCCATTTTACGAATTTCCAGAGAGATTTTGCAAATAAAGTCGAAATTTATATTTGTAAATATTCTCAACAACTAGACCACATATCACATGGCAAATTATATTCTTTTATTTTTTTGACATTTTTATCTTTTAAAAAAACAGAAAAGGCGGTCCACAGGGGGGGGGGGTTTCTTGTAAGCCACCCTTTCTCCAAGAATCTGTGTCGGATACCCTGAGCTAGTTGGTTAAGCTAAACAACAACTTGGAGAGTTGGAAGATAAAAGCTTGTCTGACTTAGTTCATGTTGAGGGATATCTTTTGTGCGTGTGTGTGTGTTGAAGAAAGATGATACCTCCATTGATTGGTCCTCGTGATCAGTTGTTGGATCTATATCCTTGTCAAGACTTTGACTTGAGTATGGGCTATCGTCAAGTCAAATCAGAACCAACGATTTTCGTAATGTTGTCTTACTCGTGGTTGATCCCTCGAGCATACACCATTACATCTTTTGGTCTGACCATTGCTATCGCCGTGTTTACCTGATGGTGGAAGTCTAGTAATATGGAAAATTCTGATGAGTTGTTGTTGAGCCCATCAGCAGCATTTTTGTCTCCCCATGATTCATGCTGAACATCAACCTAGTGTTGAAAACCTTGTAAGCAATGCCTTCGTGTTCCGTTCATGAAGCTTATGCTTGGATGAAAGAAGTGACTTTCTCCAAGTTCACGTGCATTAGGTGTAAGTTGCTGCCATGAATTTGAGAAAGGTTTGTTTTGTTTCCCTTGGAATCATCCCAAATCGGTCATGCGTACGTACGAAGTATCCCAAACCTTTTTTTTTTGAATTTTTTGCCTCTAGATCTTGAAAGCCCCGTAACTTTTTTTGTGTTAGGTTTTTGGGGATTTTGAAAATGTTTAACGGGGTTCCCCCAGTTAAATTCGGATGTAACTTTTCGAGTAGATGATTTTTCATATATAAAACTTTTTAATCCGAGTTCGTATGCAAAAGTTATGCCCATTTTACGAATTTCCAGAGAGATTTTGCAAATAAAGTCGAAATTTATATTTGTAAATTTTCTCAACAACTAGACCACATATCAGATGGCAAATTATATTCTTTTATTTTTTTTGACATTTTTATCTTTTAAAAAAACAGAAAAGGCGGTCCACAGGGGG
>NW_021304661.1:76609-82444 GCF_002162155.2 Triticum dicoccoides
AGGGATATCTTTTGTGCGTGTGTGTGTGTTGAAGAAAGATGATACCTCCATTGATTGGTCCTCGTGATCAGTTGTTGGATCTATATCCTTGTCAAGACTTTGACTTGAGTATGGGCTATCGTCAAGTCAAATCAGAACCAACGATTTTCGTAATGTTGTCTTACTCGTGGTTGATCCCTCGAGCATACACCATTACATCTTTTGGTCTGACCATTGCTATCGCCGTGTTTACCTGATGGTGGAAGTCTAGTAATATGGAAAATTCTGATGAGTTGTTGTTGAGCCCATCAGCAGCATTTTTGTCTCCCCATGATTCATGCTGAACATCAACCTAGTGTTGAAAACCTTGTAAGCAATGCCTTCGTGTTCCGTTCATGAAGCTTATGCTTGGATGAAAGAAGTGACTTTCTCCAAGTTCACGTGCATTAGGTGTAAGTTGCTGCCATGAATTTGAGAAAGGTTTGTTTTGTTTCCCTTGGAATCATCCCAAATCGGTCATGCGTACGTACGAAGTATCCCAAACCTTTTTTTTTTGAATTTTTTGCCTCTAGATCTTGAAAGCCCCGTAACTTTTTTTGTGTTAGGTTTTTGGGGATTTTGAAAATGTTTAACGGGGTTCCCCCAGCTAAATTCGGATGTAACTTTTTGAGTAGATGATTTTTCATATATAAAACTTTTTAATCCGAGTTCGTATGCAAAAGTTATGCCCATTTTACAAATTTCCAGAGAGATTTTGCAAATAAAGTCGAAATTTATATTTGTAAATTTTCTCAACAACTAGACCACATATCACATGGCAAATTATATTCTTTTATTTTTTTGACATTTTTATCTTTTAAAAAAAACAGAAAAGGCGGTCCACAGGGGGGGGTTTCTTGTAAGCCACCCTTTCTCCAAGAATCTGTGTCGGATACCCTGAGCTAGTTGGTTAAGCTAAACAACAACTTGGAGAGTTGGAAGATAAAAGCTTGTCTGACTTAGTTCATGTTAAGGGATATCTTTTGTGCGTGTGTGTGTGTGTTGAAGAAAGATGATATCTCCATTGATTGGTCCTCGTGATCAGTTGGTGGATCTATATCCTTGTCAAGACTTTGACTTGAGTATGGGCTATCGTCAAGTCAAATCAGAACCAACGATTTTCGTAATGTTGTCTTACTCGTGGTTGATCCCTCGAGCACACACCATTACATCTTTTGGTCTGACCATTGCTATCACCGTGTTTACCTGATGGTGGAAGTCTAGTAATATGGAAAATTCTGATGAGTTGTTGTTGAGCCCATCAGCAGCATTTTTGTCTCCCCCATGATTCATGCTGAACATCAACCTAGTGTTGAAAACCTTGTAAGCAATGCCTTCGTGGTCCGTTCATGAAGCTTATGCTTGGATGAAAGAAGTGACTTTCTCCAAGTTCACGTGCATTAGGTGTAAGTTGCTGCCATGAATTTGAGAAAGGTTTGTTTTGTTTCCCTTGGAATCATCCCAAATCGGTCATGGATACGTACGAAGTATCCCAAACCTTTTTTTTTGAATTTTTTGCCTCTAGATCTTGAAAGCCCCGTAACTTTTTTTGTGTTAGGTTTTTGGGGATTTTGAAAATGTTTAACGGGGTTGCCCCAGTTAAATTCGGATGTAACTTTTCGAGTAGATGATTTTTCATATATAAAACTTTTTAATCCGAGTTCGTATGCAAAAGTTATGCCCATTTTACAAATTTCCAGAGAGATTTTGCAAATAAAGTTGAAATTTATATTTGTAAATTTTCTCAACAACTAGACCACATATCACATGGCAAATTATATTCTTTTATTTTTTTGACATTTTTATCTTTTAAAAAAAAACAGAAAAGGCGGTCCACAGGGGGGGGGGTTTCTTGTAAGCCACCCTTTCTCCAAGAATCTGTGTCGGATACCCTGAGCTATTTGGTTAAGCTAAACAACAACTTGGAGAGTTGGAAGATAAAAGCTTGTCTGACTTAGTTCATGTTAAGGGATATCTTTTGTGCGTGTGTGTGTGTTGAAGAAAGATTATATCTCCATTGATTGGTCCTCGTGATCAGTTGGTGGATCTATATCCTTGTCAAGACTTTGACTTGAGTATGGGCTATCGTCAAGTCAAAACAGAACCAACGATTTTCGTAATGTTGTCTTACTCGTGGTTGATCCCTCGAGCATACACCATTACATCTTTTGGTCTGACCATTGCTATCACCGTGTTTACCTGATGGTGGAAGTCTAGTAATATGGAAAATTCTGATGAGTTGTTGTTGAGCCCATCAGCAGCATTTTTGTCTCCCCCATGATTCATGCTGAACATCAACCTAGTGTTGAAAACCTTGTAAGCAATGCCTTCGTGTTCCGTTCATGAAGCTTATGCTTGGATGAAAGAAGTGACTTTCTCCAAGTTCACTTGCATTAGGTGTAAGTTGCTGCCATGAATTTGAGAAAGGTTTGTTTTGTTTCCCTTGGAATCATCCCAAATCGGTCATGCATACGTACGAAGTATCCCAAACCTTTTTTTTTTGAATTTTTTGCCTCTAGATCTTCAAAGCCCCGTAACTTTTTTTGTGTTAGGTTTTTGGGGATTTTGAAAATGTTTAACGGGGTTCCCCCAGTTAAATTCGGATGTAACTTTTCGAGTAGATGATTTTTCATATATAAAACTTTTTAATCCGAGTTCGTATGCAAAAGTTATGCCCATTTTACAAATTTCCAGAGAGATTTTGCAAATAAAGTCGAAATTTATATTTGTAAATTTTCTCAACAACTAGACCACATATCACATGGCAAATTATATTCTTTTATTTTTTTGACATTTTTATCTTTTAAAAAAACAGAAAAGGCGGTCCACAGGGGGGGGGGTTTCTTGTAAGCCACCCTTTCTCCAAGAATCTGTGTCGGATACCCTGAGCTAGTTGGTTAAGCTAAACAACAACTTGGAGAGTTGGAAGATAAAAGCTTGTCTGACTTAGTTCATGTTAAGGGATATCTTTTGTGCGTGTGTGTGTGTTGAAGAAAGATGATATCTCCATTGATTGGTCCTCGTGATCAGTTGGTGGATCTATATCCTTGTCAACACTTTGACTTGAGTATGGGCTATCGTCAAGTCAAATCAGAACCAACGATTTTCGTAATGTTGTCTTACTCGTGGTTGATCCCTCGAGCATACACCATTACATCTTTTGGTCTGACCATTGCTATCACCGTGTTTACCTGATGGTGGAAGTCTAGTAATATGGAAAATTCTGATGAGTTGTTGTTGAGCCCATCAGCAGCATTTTTGTCTCCCCCATGATTCATGCTAAACATCAACCTAGTGTTGAAAACCTTGTAAGCAATGCCTTCGTGTGCCGTTCATGAAGCTTATGCTTGGATGAAAGAAGTGACTTTCTCCAAGTTCACGTGCATTAGGTGTAAGTTGCTGCCATGAATTTGAGAAAGGTTTGTTTTGTTTCCCTTGGAATCATCCCAAATCGGTCATGCATACGTACGAAGTATCCCAAACCTTTTTTTTTGAATTTTTTGCCTCTAGATCTTGAAAGCCCCGTAACTTTTTTTGTGTTAGGTTTTTGGGGATTTTGAAAATGTTTAACGGGGTTCCCCCAGTTAAATTCGGATGTAACTTTTCGAGTAGATGATTTTTCATATATAAAACTTTTTAATCCGAGTTCGTATGCAAAAGTTATGCCCATTTTACAAATTTCCAGAGAGATTTTGCAAATAAAGTCGAAATTTATATTTGTAAATTTTCTCAACAACTAGACCACATATCACATGGCAAATTATATTCTTTTATTTTTTTGACATTTTTATCTTTTAAAAAAAACAGAAAAGGCGGTCCACAGGGGGGGGTTTCTTGTAAGCCACCCTTTCTCCAAGAATCTGTGTCGGATACCCTGAGCTAGTTGGTTAAGCTAAACAACAACTTGGAGACTTGGAAGATAAAAGCTTGTCTGACTTAGTTCATGTTAAGGGATATCTTTTGTGCGTGTGTGTGTGTTGAAGAAAGATGATATCTCCATTGATTGGTCCTCGTGATCAGTTGGTGGATCTATATCCTTGTCAAGACTTTGACTTGAGTATGGGCTATCGTCAAGTCAAATCAGAACCAACGATTTTCGTAATGTTGTCTTACTCGTGGTTGATCCCTCGAGCATACACCATTACATCTTTTGGTCTGACCATTGCTATCACCGTGTTTACCTGATGGTGGAAGTCTAGTAATATGGAAAATTCTGATGAGTTGTTGTTGAGCCCATCAGCAGCATTTTTGTCTCCCCCATGATTCATGCTAAACATCAACCTAGTGTTGAAAACCTTGTAAGCAATGCCTTCGTGTTCCGTTCATGAAGCTTATGCTTGGATGAAAGAAGTGACTTTCTCCAAGTTCACGTGCATTAGGTGTAAGTTGCTGCCATGAATTTGAGAAAGGTTTGTTTTGTTTCCCTTGGAATCATCCCAAATCGGTCATGCATACGTACGAAGTATCCCAAACCTTTTTTTTTGAATTTTTTGCCTCTAGATCTTGAAAGCCCCGTAACTTTTTTTGTGTTAGGTTTTTGGGGATTTTGAAAATGTTTAACGGGGTTCCCCCAGTTAAATTCGGATGTAACTTTTCGAGTAGATGATTTTTCATATATAAAACTTTTTAATCCGAGTTCGTATGCAAAAGTTATGCCCATTTTACAAATTTCCAGAGAGATTTTGCAAATAAAGTCGAAATTTATATTTGTAAATTTTCTCAACAACTAGACCACATATCACATGGCAAATTATATTCTTTTATTTTTTTGACATTTTTATCTTTTAAAAAAAACAGAAAAGGCGGTCCACAGGGGGGGGGGGTTTCTTGTAAGCCACCCTTTCTCCAAGAATCTG
Organism: Triticum dicoccoides; assembly: GCF_002162155.2. Lineage (NCBI taxonomy): Eukaryota > Viridiplantae > Streptophyta > Magnoliopsida > Poales > Poaceae > Triticum > Triticum dicoccoides. Next base: position 81,484 of record NW_021304661.1, read on the forward strand.
TGTCGGATACCCTGAGCTAGTTGGTTAAGCTAAACAACAACTTGGAGAGTTGGAAGATAAAAGCTTGTCTGACTTAGTTCATGTTAAGGGATATCTTTTGTGCGTGTGTGTGTGTTGAAGAAAGATGATATCTCCATTGATTGGTCCTCGTGATCAGTTGGTGGATCTATATCCTTGTCAACACTTTGACTTGAGTATGGGCTATCGTCAAGTCAAATCAGAACCAACGATTTTCGTAATGTTGTCTTACTCGTGGTTGATCCCTCGAGCACACACCATTACATCTTTTGGTCTGACCATTGCTATCACCGTGTTTACTTGATGGTGGAAGTCTAGTAATATGGAAAATTCTGATGAGTTGTTGTTGAGCCCATCAGCAGCATTTTTGTCTCCCCCATGATTCATGCTGAACATCAACCTAGTGTTGAAAACCTTGTAAGCAATGCCTTCGTGTTCCGTTCATGAAGCTTATGCTTGGATGAAAGAAGTGACTTTCTCCAAGTTCACGTGCATTAGGTGTAAGTTGCTGCCATGAATTTGAGAAAGGTTTGTTTTGTTTCCCTTGGAATCATCCCAAATCGGTCATGCATACGTACGAAGTATCCCAAACCTTTTTTTTTTGAATTTTTTGCCTCTAGATCTTGAAAGCCCCATAACTTTTTTTGTGTTAGGTTTTTGGGGATTTTGAAAATGTTTAACGGGGTTCCCCCAGTTAAATCCGGATGTAACTTTTCGAGTAGATGATTTTTCATATATAAAACTTTTTAATCCGAGTTCGTATGCAAAAGTTATGCCCATTTTACAAATTTCCAGAGAGATTTTGCAAATAAAGTTGAAATTTATATTTGTAAATTTTCTCAACAACTAGACCACATATCACATGGCAAATTATATTCTTTTATTTTTATGACATTTTTATCTTTTAAAAAAAACAGAAAAGGCGGTCCACAGGGGGGGGGGG
>NW_021304662.1:0-1187 GCF_002162155.2 Triticum dicoccoides
GTCCGAAATCAACCCTATCTCTTGTTTCCCCACACATACGGACTCTAAAAATAGCCTATACTTATGTATTTCGAAATTACATGGGCCTGGCCCAATAATAAGGTGACGCAGCACCTAAAATAGCCTCGGGACGAAATTTATGAAGTGGCATCTTGTATATTTCGTCCAAGGCTTCATGCACCCATTATGGTGGCTTCAAAGTCCTGAAATCATCACTTGTAACTTCGTTCTTGTTTCCCTTGCGCATGCCATCATCTCCATGCTTGTTCTTGCTCCAATGTTCATCCTTCTCCAAGCTAGGCCCTTCATTTGTAAGCAAAACAAATGTATCCAATTTAGGCAGCATCATATTCTCATGAACACTAGAATCATTACCAAGAAACGAAAGTACCTGGTAATTTAGTTGGCGTGCACGAGCTCTATTAATTGGTCCAGTATGTATAGCAGCAGGGGCTGTGGGTGTAACAATTGTATTGATGTCCTCATCATCCTCCCCTTCTTGAAATGAAGTCGTCCTCGACAGAAGTTCATCTTCCTCACCCAAATAAGGCTTCAAATCTGCAATGTTAAAAGTGGGACTAACCCCAAAATCTGCAGGCAACTCAAGTTTATATGCATTATCATTTATTTTCTCTAACACCTTAAAGGGACCATGAGCACGTGGCATTAGCTTTGATTTGCGCAAATCAGGAAATCTATCCTTACGCAAATGTAACCAAACAAGATCTCCAGGTGCAAACACAACATGTTTTCTATCCTTATCTCCAGCAAGTTTATATTTAGCATTCATACGCTCAATGTTTTCCTTAGTTAACTCATGCATTTTTAAAATCAATTCAGCACGTTGTTTAGCATCAAAATTAACCTTCTCCGAAGATGGAAGAGGCAACAAATCAATAGGTGCATGAGGTAGGAAACCATACACAACTTCAAAAGGGCACATCTTAGTAGTAGAATGCAATGAACGATTATAAGCAAATTCAATATGAGGCAAGCATTCCTCCCACATTTTCTTATTATTCTTCAAAACAGCCCTAAGCATAGTAGACAACGTTCTATTGACTACTTCAGTTTGTCCATCAGTTTGGGGGTGACAAGTAGTACTAAAAAGCAGTTTAGTCCCCAACTTAGCCCATAAACATCTCCAAAAGTGGCTAAGAAATTTAGTATCACGATCTGAAACAATA
>NW_021304663.1:0-979 GCF_002162155.2 Triticum dicoccoides
ATGAATTGTTGTTGAGCCCATTGACAACATCCTTGTCTTCTCCATAATTTTGCTGAACATTAAGCTAGTGTTGGAAAACTTTTGAAAGCATTTGTTCATGCTAGCTCATGAAGCATATGTTCGGATGTAAGAAGTGACTTCCTCTAGTTCATGTGCATTTGATGCAAGTTGCCGCCGTGGATTCGAGGAAGATTGTTTTGTTTCCTTTGGAATCATCCCAAATCAGTCATGCACACGTGCGAAGTATTCTGTAGTCTGGAGGCTTGCAACCTTCATTCTATATGTGTCCCTAGCACACTAAGCCACTGATTGACTTGTTCAAGGAAAAGAAGTCTATGCTTGGGATCTAATCCATGGACTTGCGTAAAGACTTCGATATCCTCGATGATGGTTCTCCACCTGAACTCGGTAGTGTTTAATTATAAGACTACTACATGGCCATGCTTGTCTGGGACAACGTGTTCACATGTTTGTAGCAGAACCAACTCATGTTTTGGAGCTTACTATCGTAGTTCATTCCCCGAGAATCTCACAACGCCGTCTTGTCGATTTGTGTTGTAAACTTTCATTTTTCTTTCTAGACTTGATGAGTCTGGAATATTCTGACACCAACCAGATCTGAATCTCAGGCAGATGTGATGGTTGGAACATTTCCCAAGAACTATAATATTGGTCTCGCGATAACCGGTAAAGTGGATGTCGTGGCCAACACACCCAGCCGGAAGACCTCCTGTTGTAGTATCTTGATTTGAGGAAGTTGGCCACCTCCCCATAGGGATTTCGTAGGATTTACTCCCTAGTTGCCCCTATGGATTTCTGTGTTCCGAAGTCCGACCTTTTTACTTGATGTTCTAGATATCAAACCATATCTATGAATGGGTTACACTAGCACATCAAGGAGAACATTAGAAGAGGAGTGCTAAATGTCTCTCGGTCGATCATCCAGATTTCGTTCCCTTGGCCTCGCTAAGGTGAAATC
>NW_021304664.1:0-1260 GCF_002162155.2 Triticum dicoccoides
TTTCCCCACACATACGGACTCTAAAAATAGCCTATACTTATGTATTTCGAAATTACATGGGCCTGGCCCAATAATAAGGTGACGCAGCACCTAAAATAGCCTCGGGACGAAATTTATGAAGTGGCATCTTGTATATTTCGTCCAAGGCTTCATGCACACATTATGGTGGCTTCAAAGTCCTGAAATCATCACTTGTAACTCCGTTCTTGTTCCCCTTGCGCATGCCATCATCTCCATGCTTGTTCTTGCTCCAATGTTCATCCTTCTCCAAGCTAGGCCCTTCATTTGTAAGCAAAACAAATGTATCCAATTTAGGCAGCATCATATTCTCATGAACATTAGAATCATTACCAAGAAACGAAAGTACTTGATAATTTAGTTGGCGTGCACGAGCTCTAGTAATTGGTCCAGTATGTATAGCAGCAGGGGCTGTGGGTGTAACAATTGTATTGATGTCCTCATCAGGAGGGGTCCGAAATCAACCCTATCTCTTGTTTCCCCACACATACGGACTCTAAAAATAGCCTATACTTATGTATTTCGAAATTACATGGGCCTGGCCCAATAATAAGGTGACGCAGCACCTAAAATAGCCTCGGGACGAAATTTATGAAGTGGCATCTTGTATATTTCGTCCAAGGCTTCATGCACCCATTATGGTGGCTTCAAAGTCCTAAAATCATCACTTGTAACTCCGTTCTTGTTCCCCTTGCGCATGCCATCATCTCCATGCTTGTTATTGCTCCAATGTTCATCCTTCTCCAAGCTAGGCCCTTCATTTGTAAGCAAAACAAATGTATCCAATTTAGGCAGCATCATATTCTCATGAACATTAGAATCATTACCAAGAAACGAAAGTACCTGGTAATTTAGTTGGCGTGCACGAGCTCTAGTAATTGGTCCAGTATGTATAGCAGCAGGGGATGTGGGTGTAACAATTGTATTGATGTCCTCATCATCCTCCCCTTCTTGAAATGAAGTCGTCCTCGACGGAAGTTCATCTTCCTCACCCAAATAAGGCTTCAAATCTGCAATGTTAAAAGTGGGACTAACCCCAAAATCTGCAGGCAGCTCAAGTTTATATGCATTATCATTTATTTTCTCTAACACCTTAAAGGGACCATCAGCACGTGGCATTAACTTTGATTTGCGCAAACCAGGAAATCTATCCTTACGCAAATGTAACCAAACAAGATCTCCAGGTGCAAACACAACATGTTTTCTACCCTTATCTCCAGCAAGTTTATATTTAGCATTCAT
>NW_021304665.1:0-1106 GCF_002162155.2 Triticum dicoccoides
CCTGCTATGCTTAGAGTCGTGTCAGGTCTGGTTCATCTGGGTGATGGGCTAGAGTGAAATGTTTATGTCGGTAATGAGAGTGGTGTGGTGAACACGATTTGGTAAAGGTATCGATGAGAGGCCATGTAGGAGTACATGGTGGGTTGTTTCATTGAAGCCGACCTTAAGCACTGAGATCTGTATGTGTGATTTAAGAATCAGCTACTACCATGCATTGGGCCCGAAACCAATGGACCCTCTCGGCTTCTTATTCACCCTAGTTCTCCGTCCAGGAGTTGCAAGTAGTTTCTGGTGTTTGTAGCCTACTGGAGGCCATGGACAGCGCTGACCGTAGGGGTGGGCTGTGATGCGGTAGGTATGTGGCACGGTGTACCGAATACCCGTTAGGTATCTCGGGAACCCTGTTCACATCATTCGGGGTCGTATGGGAAACCTCGGCTGGACTCCCTGCGGATGGAACCTGGATAGGCGATAAACCTGGACTGGAGGCTTAGGTGATTAGGTAGGTCGTGGCCGACACCCACGTTGGGCTTCCGCTTGAAGGTTGTCGAGTACATGTCGTGTAAACGACGGTAAGTGGTGAGAGCGTGTATGAAGAAGTACACCCCTGCAGGGTTAACATGATCTATTCGAATAGCCGCGTCCGCGGTAAAGGACTACTTGGTTGCCTATACAATTCATAGACAAGTAAATGGAAACTGTTAAAAGCCTGAAGATAAGTGTGAGTGCCGAGGATGGCTCTTCCGTAGGAAGACGGAGGTGGATCCTCGGTAGTGTATTGAAGTGGTGAGTAGTGGACTCGTGTGCGCAAAACCATTTCAAGTTGGAGTATCGTAGGATAGTCTAGCCAAGAGTCAAAGCTGGCTTGCTGCAATAACTCCACCAACCCTTCTTGATAATATGCATGTATGTAGGATCTGATGTAAGTCTTGCTGAGTACCTTTGTACTCATGTTGCTATAATTTACATTTTTACAGAAGACGCTGCAACCCCTTCTGATGGGTTCTATGTAGACGTTGACATCAACGAGTAGGCTAAAGACCCAGGTGGTGACCCTGAGCTTGTGAAGGACCACGTAGTATAGCTAGGCTTTCCAAGCCTCTTTT
>NW_021304666.1:0-4942 GCF_002162155.2 Triticum dicoccoides
ATTTTTTTGTAGATAAAGGGCAACCATTCTGAGAGGTTCACCAATTTATATTTGGTAAAATTGTTGGAATAACACCATATTTATTCATATATGTTTGGATAACCGATCTTGTTAGTTCAGAAGAAGACGATCACTTGAAATAACAGTCTTGTGATGTACAAAAATACTCTATGAAATGTACATTTTTTGGGTAAGTGGCATAGTTAGTTTTGTGCACATATTGCATTTACACTGCATAAAATACAGATCAACTTGTATAAATTTTAAAATACATTGAAATTTAGGCTCAGCAGAAAGATTGATTTTTCAGGAAAAGAAAATTACTTTAAATAAGATTTTGTTGGAAGAAAAAAACACTTGTTTCCTTTCTACAGCTGGATGCATGTAGCGGACTTCTTTTCTACTCTTCCGTGGAATATACAGACAATTTCTGGATATTACTGGAAGGCTCGAAGCAAGAGAGAAAGCTAGAAGTATAGATACCTGTCCTCTGCGTCCTTCACCACGAGCGGCGTCCAAAGCTACGTTGTTAGCCACCTAACAGGAGGGCACGGTGCACCCATTTTAAATTCCGGCCGGCGGAATCAGCAGATCAACCAAGAAATATGGCACCAGCACAGAAAGAAAGAGTATACATGTTTCATCGGTAGGTTCTGTACCTGAATATTGGACGAGCCAGCTGAATAAAGTGGAGATTGGACGGGACGGTATTCCTCGTCCGCCAGATCAAACTCCTCCAGGACGCCGGGGCCTTCCGCCAGCATGAGCAGGGCCACTGCTGCTTCCTCTTCGGCGCTCTGCGTAGGACTCATTGGATTTCTACGATGGCCGGGAAGGTGGACGGCGGTGAAGCAGGGTTGCTTGGATTCATCTCTGCCGTGGTGTAGTGCGACGAGAGGAGAGAGACGGCAGGACAAAAATGTGTGAGAGGGATTATGGGAATCTGAATGGAACGATGGGGGAGTAGATTATTTATCGTGGTGTGTATACAACACTAGATATGTAGATCAGGCTGTCATTATTAGAAAAGATTGGCAGCGTTTCACTAAATTGATTATGGTATTTCCAAAAAATTCAGGGATTTTGAAATCGTATATAATAATGAATTAAGAGGTTCTAAATTACAATTAAAGTATAAGACTATGCCTTTTCTGCTTGTGCAAATAAAGGAAAGAAATATATGCCCAGTTGGTGTCGCCTAGCTAATTGCCTATGTATCCACTCTCTTAGCTGGAACAATCTTGCCTATGTTCACACTCAAGTCTATCCCCCAATGATTTATTTTGAGATAAACTGTTGCCTTTATAACCAAGCCTTATATTTCAAAGCTTCCCTACTTTTTTATAGAATTTGTATTTCCAGCATTCCAGTGCTCTTGAAACAATGGGCTGATTGTTTTGGGGGTTTTGCCCATTCTACATTTGCCCATAAATGTAACCTTTAAAAACAAGCCGACCTACACAAGAATGTATGCCTAAGTTTTCTGAAAAATAGGCCTACTGGGAAATTTAAATTCCATTTGGAAAATAAATTAGGAGTTTTAAATTTCAAATGAGTTGACTAATGGTTGAAATTTTATTGGAGCTACTATAACATGTCGTCTTGAGATCCATTTGAGAAAGGAAAACATTTGAAAATGACAAGCCGGTCGAAGTTTCGGCCGGTCGCCTCGCTCGCCAACATGCCTGCTTGCTCGTGCACGTGACCACGTCGTTCTTGCCCCACGCAAAATGCTTTCTCTATTGCCTTATCTCCTCGCAATGCAGCGCAGCCACTCATTGTCCAGCTCCGAACTCCCAGCAATGGTTAGCCCATCACGGCAATCTCCGCCAACGAGCGAATCCCGGATGTGTTGCTCGTGCGGATCCTGCCTACCCACGGCTGCAGCGCTCACTTGGCTCCTCCCTCTCCCATGGAAACAGCGGTACCGCGCGCGCTGCAATTGGGGCAGCAGAGGCCATGGGTAGTTTTTGTCAGGCAGTGTGGCTAGCACTGCTGCTGGGTGATCAAGACCATGCTACAAATGGTTAGTTTTTTTGCTGGAACAGGCTGGGAAAACGCTGCTACCGGCGGTGGAGATGGCGGTCTCTGGTGCTGCAAGCGATGAATTTTTTTGTCGGAACTGGCCGGCGAAAGAGTTGCATGCACACATGAGCAGTACTGCTAGAACTGGACGACGATACATGTCCTTTTGCTACAAGCGGTTCTATGTTTTGCTACAACCCGCAAAACATTTTCTGGATCCAGTTACATTCTTAGAACTAAAAGGAAGTCACAAAGTGATTAGCTACTAGCCAATGACTCACAAAGAAAAGAAGCATCGAACACAAAACTTCAAGAGAGTCATAGCTTAAACACTAACTCAAGAAAATTAACGTCGCCCACGCTAGGATGAAATAGTTCACACCAAATAGATAGTGCTTTTGTAGGTGTGTGTGTGGGTGGGTTGATGGGGGCAGGGAGTTGCTCAGTGACCAACACCAGCTTGGAAGATGCCAGTGACTCGGGTGAGGATGGGCAAAAGTTTCTCCTTTGGTTTATGATTATTTTTTTGGCCCTACCTAGATGGCCGAAATTTGGCTATTTCACAATTTTCAGAAATATCTTAGACGGAATAGGAAAACCAAAATTTGAATTTTGGAACAAAATAGGACAGAAAATTTCCCATTTTTTTAAATCAAGCGGAACAAAAGTTAACGTTCCTACGTAACCCACACAAATTAGTCCAAGACTTACAGTCCACAACCATCACACATTAGCTCAAAGTTTAGACAACCAAGTACAACCAACAATCTTTCAATTTGAATTTCTTGGCCGACAACGACATTACCTGGCCGAGGCGAGATATCCAAAATTTGGCCAAAATTTAATTTTCTTAACAGACATTTACGAGGGCCATGCGAGATGGGCTGACAGCGGTCTATGGGCCTCATGCCATAGACGGTGCTCATTCTTGTGTCTAGAGCCCATTTATGGCGCTAGACCCGGTGCTTGCTTGCAGCCTCTTCGCCTACAAGTTTTTCAACAACTCATCGCGAACCTTGACATGTTCCGAGCACATGGTGGAGCCGGATTGTGCTAGCTTGCCACAATTCCAGTTACGAGCATTGCACCGCCGCTCAGCTGGCATTATCAAGGGCTCAACTTTAACATCTAGTTCTTCAACTTCTGCCTCCGGCCATTCTCCAACACTTTCCCCGTCTGGCTCTTCATCAGTACTGCCATATCAAAGCAGAAGTGCACACTCATTTATAGTCCCAAAACACCACATGTTTGTAGTGCAAAGTAAATACATACAAAACATATAATCATATGATGTTGCTAGCAAAATACGACCTAGACTATGAGCTTTAAATTTATTTGTTTCTCATAAAATACAAAAATGTCAGAATAAAATTATACTACTTCGACTTCAAAATTTTAAAATCGTATACCAATATTTTGAAAATTTATCATAAAATCTTGCCCGAAGAGAGAGAAAAAAATCCAACCATGCTGCACTCGATGGATACAATTATTGACCCATTTATACTTTGTCCTCTCCATATATGCTAGCAAAATAAAAAGTTCAATTATGCAATCGAGTCACCAATCGTTTAGGTAAAACAAGGAAAATAAATACTTCAAGTATGTAATGTAAAACTTACATATATTTCTTTCTTTTTGTGAATATATTTATGTCTTTCTCATCCTTTTATCTAAATCATTTCTTTCTTAATCGTCCCCGTGTGCTTTATTACGTGTTTAACCCTTTCACAAGAACTCCAACCGGTTAAGCTGACCCCTCATGTGAATAACGGCCAAGCATTTTGGGGTGTTTCACAAATTTATAATTTGCTAGATTGTTGGATTAACAATATATTTATGCATATATGTTTTGACCAATTTTGTTAGCTCAGAAGACGAGCTCTTGAATGTATATTTTTTTCTCGTAGTGGTATAGTTAGTTTTGTGCACATATTGCATTACACACTGTGTAAAATACAAATCAACAAGTATAAATGTAAAATACATTTTTAGCGGTAAATGTAAAATACATTTAAATTCTATTTTTTTAAATGTAAAATACATTGAAATCAACGCCCAGCATCAGGATTGTTCTGTGGGAAAACAAATTCACTTTGAATTAGCGTTTATGGGAAAATAAAATTTGCTTCCTTTTGTATGGCTGGAAACATGAGGGGTCGGACTTGTTTCTACTCTGCCGTGGAATATAAGGTGAATTTTATGGAAAATACTGGAAGGGTGGGAGCAAGAGACAAACACATTCGCACGTGAGTGCACTGTATGAGCAATGGGTCCTATACTCCCCCATATGTCACCCAACGGGTCCTATGGGTAGAGGAGTAGAAGTATAGATACCTGTCCTGTGGGTCCTTCACCATATGGTCGTCCATAGCTACATTGTTCACGTACACGGACGCCTGACAGGAAGACACGGCGAATAAAATTTAAATTCCGGCCAGCCAAATCAACAGATCAACCAACAAATATGGCCGGATCTTGGAAAATAGGAATCAGCGCAAAAATACGGAGTATACATGTATTTTACCTTGATATTGTTGGACGAGCCAACTGAAGAAACTGGAGATTGGACGGCAAGGTCTTCCTCGTCCGCCATATCAAACTCCTCTTCGAAGCCGACGGCTTCTGCCAGCATCAGCAGCGACGCTGCCGCCTCTTCTTCGGCACTCTGCCAAGGAGTTGCTGAGCCTGGTATTTCTACGGTGGCCGGGAAGGTGGACGGCCGAGAAGCAGGGTTGCTCGGGTTCATCTCTGCAGTGGTGTAGTTCGACGAGAGGAGAGAGACGGCAGGAGAAAAATGGGTGAGAAGGGTTATGGGAATCTGGAAAGAACAATGGGCCGGGCAGTATTTATTTATCATGGTGTATACAGCGCTAGATTTGTAGATCAGGCTGTCATTATTAGAGAAGATTGGCAG
>NW_021304667.1:0-921 GCF_002162155.2 Triticum dicoccoides
CTACACCCACGTCGGCTTTCGCTTGAAGTCTGCCGAGCACATGTCGTGTGCAGATGCTAAGTGGTGGAAACATGTATGAAGAAGTACACCCCTGCAGGGTTAACATCATCTATTCGAATAGCCGTGTCCGCGGAAAAGGACTTCTGGGTTGCTTATATCAGTTCATAGACAAGTGAAAGTGGATACTTTAAAATGCGCAAGATAAGCGTGAGTGCTATGGATGGCGTTCTCGTAGGGAGACGGGAGCGGATCCATAGTGGTGTATTGATATGGTGAATATGTGGACTCGTGTGCGCCACCTCAAAAGAGTCGCTTGTAGTCGTAGTTTAGGATAGCCACCGAGTCAAAGCTGGCTTGCTGCAGTTAAACCCCACCATCCCCTTTGTTGATAATGATGCATATGTAGTTAGTTCTGATGTAAGTCTTGCTGGGTACATTTGTACTCACGTTTGCTCATTTTATATTTTTGCAGAGAGATTTTGGTCTCGCTAGTAGTACCGCGTGGACTTCGACGTTTAGCTTGTTACCTCAGCTACGATCTTGTGCCCTCGGCAGGATCTGGTAGATAGTCAGGCTTCTCAGCCTTTTCCATTTATAGATGTCTGTACCCAGACATGATAGCTTCCGCTTGTGCTTTGATTTGTATGCTCTGAATGTTGGGTCATGAGACCCCTGTTTGTAATATCTCGCTCCTCGGAGCCTATTGGATTAATTACTTGAGTCGTAGAGTCATGTTGTGATGCCATGTTGTATTTGCACATATCGAGCATATTGTGTGTATGCTATTGAAATGCTTGGTATGTGTGGGATCTGACCATCTAGTTGTTTATCTTTAGTAGCCTCTCTTACCGGGAAATGTCTCCTAGTGTTTCCACCGAGCCATGGTAGCTTGCTACTGCTCCGGAACACTTAGGCTGGCCG
>NW_021304668.1:0-1078 GCF_002162155.2 Triticum dicoccoides
GGAGTATTTTCTGGATTCGCGCGCTCGCCGCCAGCTGTTTGAGTACTTGTGGGTCCGACACGGACGCCGAATGACAAAATTATGACCGTTTTAGTGAACATCTCTTCATTCTATGGCAGTACTTGAAAGTACTTCATTTTCTCGTGCGCTTTTTGCCTGATTGCCCCAAAATTTCTTGTCCTCTATAGAGGAGATATCGTTTCCACATATATATTGATCGATGCTAGGAATGCCCTTTTGTTCTTGGCTTTCATGCGCATGAGTTACAACATGCCATCCGGTGAAAACAAGGAGAATAAGGCATATAGCCGCTGGATTTTCTTCAATTTACGGCCAAATGAGATTGCCCTGATCATAGAGCATCTGCAGAAAGGTACGTTTGTCCCTACCAGGGGGGCTAATGTCTATAAGCAACATAATCTCTACAATTTCCTTCAAAAGGAAGTGCCAATGGGTTAAGAAACTTGTCTAGAAAACAACGACGAATGATGTTCTTTGACTTTCAGGGCCAAAAAGTCCCGCTTAAGGACGTATTCGAGGGCACTCCAGGCCTCCTGGCGCAAGCGGGGAGTATTTTCTGGATTCACGCGCTCGCCGTGAGCTGTTTGAGTACTTGTGGGTCCGACACGGACTCCGAATGACAAAAGTATGACCGTTTTAGTGAACATCTCTCCATTCTATGGCAGTACTTGAAAGTACTTCATTTTCTCGTGCGCTTTTTGCCTGATTGCCCCAAAATTTCTTGTCCTTTATAGAGGAGATATCGTTTCCACATATATACTGACCGATGCCAGGAATGCCCTTTTGTTCTTGGCTTTCACGCGCGTGAGTTACAGCATGCCATCCGGCGAAAACAAGGAGAATAAGGCATATAGCCGCTGGATTTTCTTCAATTTACGGCCAAATGCGATTGCCCGGATCATAGAGCATCTGCAGAAAGGTACGTTTGTCCCTACCAGGGGGCTAATGTCTATAAGCAACATAATCTCTCGAATTTCCTTCAAACGGAAGTGCCAATGGGTTCAGAAACTTGTCTGAAAAACAGCGACGAATGATGTTCTTTGACTTTCAGGGCCAA
>NW_021304669.1:0-932 GCF_002162155.2 Triticum dicoccoides
ATGGACTATTACTCACCGTTTTGCGGTCACGAAGCGATTTCCACAGTTGTTGAACCCTAAGGTGCACTTACGTGTCGGTCATCAACACTCATTGTTTTGGCCAATTCAGGCCCGTTTCGTGGACTAATACTGACTGTTTTGGGGTCCCGCAGTGATTTTCACGATTTACAAACCCCGTGGTGCGTTTACGTGTCGGTCATCAACACTCGTGGTTTTTGTCGATTCTGGCCCGTTTCATGGACTATTACTCACCTTTCTGGGGTCCCAAAGCGATTTCCATGGTTGTCGAAGCACAAGGCGCGCTTACGTGTCGGTCATCAACAATCACGGTTTTGGCCGATTCTGGCCCGTCTTTTGGACTATTACTCAGTTTTGGGGTCACGTAGTGATTTCCATGATCGACGAACAACGGTGTGTTTATGTGTCTGTCATCAACATTTGCAGTTTCAGCCGAGTTTGGCCCGTTTCATGGACTATTACTCACTGATTTCGGGTCCCTGAGCGTTTTCCATGATTGACGAACCCCGGGGTGCGTTTATGTATCGTTGATCAATAACCCTAGGTTTTACCGATTCAGGGCTCTTTCACGGACTATTACTCACCGTTTTGGAGTCCCAAAGCAATTTCCATGGTTGTCGAACCCCAAGATGTGCTTACGTGTTGGTCGTCAAGACTCGCAGATTGGGCCGATTCTTGCTCGTTTCTTGGACTATTACTCAGTTTCGGGATCCCGAAGTGATTTCCACGATTGACGAACACCGGGGTGCGTTTACGTGTCGGTCATCAAAACTCACAATTTTGGCCGATTCTGGTATGTTTTGTGCACTGTTACTCACCGTTTTGGGGTTCCAGTGCGATTTCCATGATTGACGATCCCTGGGGTGCGTTTATGTGCCCGTCATCAACACTCACAGCTTTGGCCAATTCTGACC
>NW_021304670.1:0-1051 GCF_002162155.2 Triticum dicoccoides
TTTCTCTAATCGCTCGCTGCACGACCTCCACTGCAAATCCTCTACTCCTCCGTCGCTGCCCCGATCCCCCACTCTGCCGCCGCTCCGATTCTCCACGCCGCCGTCGCTCCAATCACCCGCCGCCGGCGCTCAACTCGGCCTCCGCCGGCGCTCTTCGATCCTCCACTTCAACGCCGGCCGCCTATACGGTGAGTCCACCGAAGCCGGCGGAAGCCGCACGCACCCGCGCTTGCCTACCTGGGGTTGCGGCGGCCGTAGCCGTCGGACGAAGCCGCGGCCATAGCCATCGGAGGAAGCCTCCACCACTGAGCCCTGCCGACCAGGGGTTGCGCCGCCCGCCCGCCGATATTCTGCTCGGCAGGACCCCGCACGCCCTCGACGACGGCCGGGACTGCCAGCGCAGACGCCTTACTCCCTGGGGTTGCTGGCTGATGCCGACGCCATCTACGTGAGCCATCTTGTTCTCTCTTTTCTCTTCATCTATATTCATCAATTAAGTACAATGTTCATCCATACCAGATCCAGTACAAGATTCACTACAAACTACGTGAGCCTATCAATTTCTTAAGGAATAGCAATAACGGCCCCTCCTCATCTCTCAAAGCCTCTTCCTCATTCTGTCCATTTCTTCATGGAATTCTAGGAGACTGTGGACCTGTGGTTATCGTATATTGGTTCGGAGATTCTTCACCTGGCAATTTCCAGTGACTAAAGGGACAGGTTTTTTTTAAGGGCTGAAGCACTTTATTCAGTCAAAATGTTCGATGGAATCACAATAAAATCTGGTCTAACTGACAGCCAAACCGGTTGTCCAAAAACTAAAGTAGTAGTAGCTCTAGCTAACATATGTGCTTCAACATTCAGACTTCGATTCTCATGAGTAATTTGCACCGGTGCAAAACCTGCACTTCAAATTGATCTCCCTGTTGATGGCTTCAGATGGTCCTTTGTATATTCCCTTGACATGCTTCACAGTGGATGCACAGTCTGTTGCAATCAAGGATTTGGATCCCGAGGGCACATTTTTTCTCGTGGGGCACCGAAATTCTCG
>NW_021304671.1:0-1408 GCF_002162155.2 Triticum dicoccoides
GTCGCATTCGGTGATATGCCAACCTCTATGGTAATTCAAACTCCGGGATCCAAATGGCAAACTTCTCGAGTAAGCCATGGAAATGAAATCCAAGTCGACAGACTTGTTTTCCTCGCGTCTTTGATAGCCCTTAAATCTTCAGATATTAATATCATTTTGGGTATGGACTGGATGTCAGCTCATCAAGCCAAAATTGATTGCTTCTCTAGGACTGTTCAACTCACCCATCCTTCGGGGAAGATAGTCAATGTCTTGACCCGAATAGCCAAGCGACAATTATATTCTCTTAACGCCAGCCCTTTGCCAGACCTTGAGGACGTTCCGGTAGTCCGTGACTTCCCGGATGTCTTTCCAGAGGAATTGCCAGGTGTTCCACCTGACAGGGATGTTGAGTTTGTAATAGACCTCATTCCAGGAACCATTCCGATTGCTAGAAGACCTTATAAGATGGCACCCCTAGAACTAGCTGAGCTTAAGAAACAACTCGATGAGTCCTTGAAAAAGGGTTTCATCCGACCTAGCTCTTCTCCGTGGGCTTGCCCCGTCCTATTCGTCAAGAAGAAGGATGGTACGGACCGGATGGTTGTAGATTACCGACCTGTCAACTTGGTCACCATCAAGAACAAATACCCACTCCCCAGGATCAATGACCTGTACGATCAGCTCGCTGGATCCTCAGTTTTCTCCAAGATGGATTTGAGGTTGGGCTACCATCAAATCAAAATCAGAAACGGGGACATCCCTAAAACGGCCTTGTTACTCGTTACGGCCAATACGAGTACACCGTCATGTCCTTCGGATTAACCAACGCTCCAGCCACCTTTTCTCGGTTAATGAACTCAATCTTCATGGAGTATTTGGATAAATTCGTCGTGGTTTACCTCGATGATATACTCATCTACTCCAAGAACGAGGAAGAACATGCCGAACATCTAAGGCTAGTGTTGCAAAAACTTCGAGAGCATCGCCTTTATGCCAAATTTTCTAAATGTGAATTTTGGTTGTCAGAAGTGACCTATCTGGGTCATGTAATATCTGGTAAAGGTATTGCTGTTAACCCTGAGCGAGTTCAAGCCGTCCTTAATTGGACTCCACCTGAATCGGTCAAGCAAGTTCGGAGTTTTCTGGGCTTAGCGAGCTATTGTCGTCGCTTTGTCGAGAACTTCTCCAAAGTTGCCAAACCTCTAACCGAACTCCTCAAGAAAGATAAGAAGTTCGAGTGGACTCCACAATGTGAGCACAGCTTTCAGGAACTGAAAAGACGCCTGACCTCTGCTCCCGTACTGGTACCGCCAGACTTCTCCAAGGACTTTGTTATCTACTGCGACGCCTCGCGACAAGGACTAGGTTGCATTCTCATGCAAGACCGACACGTAATTGCCTATGCTTCACGGCAATTGCACCCACA
>NW_021304672.1:0-1403 GCF_002162155.2 Triticum dicoccoides
TCCCGCTATTGGTTATTGACCGGAGACGTGTCTCGGTCATGTCTACATTGTTCTCGAACCCGTAGGGTCCGCACGCTTAAGGTTACGATGACAGTTATATTATGAGTTTATGCATTTTGATGTACCGAAGGTTGTTCGGAGTCCCGGATGTGATCACGGACATGACGAGGAGTCTCGAAATGGTCGAGACATAAAGATTGATATATTGGAAGTCTATGTTTGGACATCGGAAATGTTCCGGGTGAAATCGGGATTTTACCGGGTTACCGGGAGGTTACCGGAACCCCCCGGGAGCCATATGGGCCATCATGGGCCTTAGTGGAAAGGAGAAAGGGGCAGCCCAAGGGGGCTGCGCGCCTCCCCCCTTCCCCTAGTCCTATTAGGACTAGGAGAGGTGGCCGGCCACCCCTCTCCCTCTTTCCCCCTTGGGAATCCTAGTTGGAATAGGATTGGAGGGGGGAGTCCTACTCCCGGTAGGAGTAGGACTCCTCCTGCGCCACCTCCTCCTGGCCGGCGCCTCCTTCCCCCTTGGCTCCTTTATATACGGAGGCAGGGGCACCTCTAAACACACAAGTTGACACAAGTTGATCCACGTGATCGATTCCTTAGCCGTGTGCGGTGCCCCCTGCCACCATATTCCTCGATAATACTGTAGCGGAGTTTAGGCGAAGCCCTGCTGCTGTAGTTCATCAAGATCGTCACCACGCCGTCGTGCTGACGGAACTCTTCCCCGACACTTTGCTGGATCGGAGTCCGGGGATCGTCATCGAGCTGAACGTGTGCTCGAACTCGGAGGTGCCGTAGTTTCGGTGCTTGATCGGTTGGATCGTGAAGACGTACGACTACTTCCTCTACGTTGTGTCATCGCTTCCGCAGTCGGTCTGCGTAGGGTACGTAGACAATACTCTCCCCCTCGTTGCTATGCATCACATGATCCTGTGTGCGCGTAGGAAAATTTTTGAAATTACTACGAAACCCAACAGTGGCATCCGAGCCAGGTTATTTATGTTGATGTTATATGCACGAGTAGAACACAAGTGAGTTGTGGACGATACAAGTCATACTACCTACCAGCATGTCATACCTTGGTTCGGCGGTATTGTTGGACGAGACGACCCAGACCAACCTTACGCGTACGCTTACGCGAGACCGGTTCCCTCGACGTGCTTTGCACAGAGATGGCTTGCGGGCGACTGCCTCTCCAACTTTAGTTGAACCAAGTATGGCTACGCCCGGTCCTTGCGAAGGTTAAAACGGAGTCTATTTGACAAACTATCGTTGTGGTTTTGATGCGTAGGTGAGATTGGTTCTTACTTAAGCCCGTAGCAGCCACGTAAAACATGCAACAACAAAGTAGAGGACGTCTAACTTGTTTTTGCAGGGCATGTTGTGATGTGATATGG
>NW_021304673.1:0-1285 GCF_002162155.2 Triticum dicoccoides
GAAGTCGTCCATGCGGGCCGGGCAAGAAATGAGGAAGGGCAGCAAGACAACCACCGCGGCTCGGGCGGGCGAGAAGACGAAGAATCCCCAGGAGATGATCACGACTGTGATGCTGTACACAGTCATCATGTAGAAGATGCAGGACATGATGATGAGGAAGATGCCGGAGCAGGCGACGGGCATGATCATGAAGATGATGATGCCGGCGGAGCAGACGACGCTGGACCATCGATGGGCTGGGTGCAGGACCCTCATATTCAAGAGCTGCTTCTCAAGCAGACGGATAACGCAAGAGCTGCCGCCCGAGAGAAAGCCAAGATGGATCAACTTGAGTTAGACGCGGTTACTCCATTGTATGAAGGATGCAGGCCCGAGGATACCCGCCTGAAAGTAACGCTCATGGCCCTGGAGATGAAGGTAAAACACAAAATGACCGACGCATGCTTTGACGAGAACATGTCATTCTGGCACGAACGTCTTCCCAAGGGGAACAAGTGCCCGACCAGTTTGGAGGAGGCGAAGAAAATCGTGTGTCCTCTGGATTTACCGCACGTGAAATACCATGTGTGCATGAACAATTGCATCATTTATCGGGACGAGCACGCGGAGTCTACAATATGTCCGGTGTGCGGTGTCACTCGATACAAGAAGAGGAAGAAAGCTCCTCGAAAAGTGGTGTGGTACTTTTCGATCACTCCTTGTCTGCAGCGGTATTTCGCGGATCCTAAGGTAGCAAAGCTCCTGCGTTGGCACGCGGATAGGGAGGAGAAGAAGCGAGAAGATGACGCAAATGATCCGGAGATAGATAAAAAGACAAGATGCTGAGTCACCCTAAGGATGCGAGCCAGTGGCAAGCATTGAACTTCGAATACCTAGAATTTGGGAACAATCCAAGGAACATCGTGCTGGGCGCGAGCACCGATGGAGTCAATCCGTTTGGCAGCCAGAGAAGCACACATAGCACCTGGCCTGTGTTTGTGTGGATGTACAACCTTCCCCCCTGGTTGTGCATGAAGAGGAAGTACATTCACATGAGTATGCTAATTGAAGGGCCGAAACAACCAGGGAATGACATCAATCTGTATCTGGGGCTGCTGAAAGAGGAGCTTGACACGCTGTGGAAAACGCCAGCCAATACGTGGGACGCCGCAGAGAAAGAATATTTCCCTATGAGAGCCGCACTGCTCACGACGGTGCACGACTATCTCGGTTACGGATATCTTGCGGGGCAGGTAGTCCACGGATTTTCTGGATGCGTAAGGTGCATGGATGACACAACGTATCG
>NW_021304674.1:0-2323 GCF_002162155.2 Triticum dicoccoides
CGTTTTGGGCTGCGGCCAACTCTCAATAGCTTCAATCTTGGCTTTATCAACTTCAATTCCCTGTGGAGTAACAACATAGCCAAGAAAAGATACTCGGTTGGTGCAAAAGGTGCACTTCCCAAGGTTACCAAACAAACGTGCATCACGTAGAGCAATAAAAACATCACGTAAATGTTCCAAATGTTCTTCCAAAGATCTGCTATAAATCAATATGTCATCAAAGTAAACTACCACAAATCGTCCAATGAAAGCACGTAAAACTTCGTTCATTAATCTCATGAAAGTACTAGGTGCATTAGTTAACCCAAAAGGCATGACTAACCACTCATATAATCCAAACTTAGTTTTAAATGTTGTTTTCCATTCATCTCCCAATTTCATACGAATTTGATGGTAGTCACTACGCAAATCAACTTTGGAGAATATTGTAGAGCCACTCAATTCATCAAGCATATCATCTAGCCTAGGAATAGGATGACGATAACGAATAGTAATATTATTAATGCCTCTACAATCAACACACATACGTGATGTACCATCCTTTTTTGGCACTAGAATAATAGGAACAGCACAAGGACTAAGGGATTCACGTATATAACCTCTGTCGAGAAGCTCTTGTACTTGACGCATAATCTCCTTCGTCTCCTCTGGATTGGTACGGTATGGTGCACGGTTTGGCAGTGAAGCACCGGGAATTAAGTCAATCTGATGCTCAATCCCTCGAATAGGCGGTAATCCCGGTGGCACGTCTTGTGGAAAAACGTCAGCGAACTCCTGCAAAATGTTAGTGACAGCAGGAGGCAAATAGGAAGGCACGTCCTCGAATGAAAATAATGCCTCTTTGCACACAAAAGCATAGCAAACAGATTTGCTGAAATCTAGCTCATCAATATCATATTTGGTGGCAAATAAACATGCAGTTTTCAATTTAATTTCAGAAGCAACACTAGATGGTTTATTATTAGGCTTCATTTGTTGCTCAAATTCTTTTGCCACAATCTGATTTTCACTCTTATTCTTCTCCTGTTGTGCTTTATTAGCTCTATTAATATCATCTTTCAAAATGGAATCAGGAGTCATAGGAAGCAAAGTAATATTTTTATCCTTATGAACAAGAGTATAGTGATTGTTTCTACCATTGATGAGGACATCAATACAATTGTTACACCCACAGCCCCTGCTGCTATACATACTGGACCAATTACTAGAGCACGTGCACGCCAACTAAATTACCAGGTACTTTCGTTTCTTGGTAATGATTCTAATGTTCATGAGAATATGATGTTGCCTAAATTGGATACATTTGTTTTGCTTACAAATGAAGGGCCTAGCTTGGAGAACGATGAACATTGGAGCAAGAACAAGCATGGAGATGATGGCATGCGCAAGGGGAACAAGAACGGAGTTACAAGTGATGATTTCAGGACTTTGAAGCCACCATAATGGGTGCATGAAGCCTTGGACGAAATATACAAGATGCCACTTCATAAATTTCATCCCGAGGCTATTTTAGGTGCTGCGTCACCTTATTATTGGGCCAGGCCCATGTAATTTCGAAATACATAAGTATAGGCTATTTTTAGAGTCCGTATGTGTGGGGAAACAAGAGATAGGGTTGATTTCGGACCCCTCCACCAAGGGCCACGAAATTCCCCCCTCTTCCTCCATATATACAGCCCTTAGGGCATCGTTTAGACTTTGGGTTTTGTTTAGATTAAAAGTTCGCCATAGCTGCAACTTCGCGTACTTCGTTTGTGTTCAACGACCAGACAAAGGCGTCACAGAACCCCACCTTGATCAATAAAGCTTTCATCTTATATTCGCAATATCTAGATTGCAATCTCAGTTTCTTGCTTGTTCTTCGTTTGCTCGCAGGAAACAGACCCTCCTGGTCAGGTTGATCGTGCTCCGGCGTGGTCAATAACCTCTCGGAGTTGGTTTAGCGATTGCTAAGGCGCGACGTCCTCGCACGTTCGTAGTCGGATCGTCAAAGTCGACTTCCACCAAAGCGATATCCATCATCTCATCGAAAGACGGGACACCTTTGCCTCTATCAAGTGGTATCAGATTTCCAGGTTGCTCGGTGAGATTTTACAGTTTTTCGTAGTTTAGATCGAGTCTGTTCTTCATACCTACAGTCCACGAAAAAGCCACACAAAAAAAAATTAGGGTTAGTTCATCATATCCGAACCAATCTGAGCCTTTGCATAATCTTTTTAGGGTTTTGCTTTGTTGAATTTGCGGTTGCATCGTCGGTCTAGTTGCTGGTCTTAGAGTCTAGTCTTTTAGAGTTTCGAGTTCTGGTCATAAGTTGTCACGCCGC
>NW_021304675.1:0-1082 GCF_002162155.2 Triticum dicoccoides
AGTTACTATTCACACTGATCATGCTGCTATTAAATATCTTATGGAAAATAAAGATGCTAAGCCTAGACTCATTAGATGTGTTCTCTTGTTCCAAGAATTTGACTTGCATATTATCGATAGAAAGGGAGCTGAGAACCCCGTTGCAGACAACTTGTCTAGGTTAGAGAATGTTCTTGATGACCCACTGCTTATTAATGATAGCTTTCCTGATGAACAATTAGCGGTCGTCAATGCTTCTCGTACTGCTCCTTGGTATGCTGATTATGCTAATTACATTGTTGCTAAATATATACCGCCTAGTTTCACATACCAGCAAAAGAAAAAGTTCTTCTATGATTTAAGACATTACTTCTGGGATGATCCACACCTTTATAAAGGAGTAGATGGTGTTATTAGACGTTGGGTGCCTGAGCATGAACAGGAACAGATTCTACGCAAGTGTCACTCTGAATCTTATGGGGGACACCACGCTGGAGATAGAACTGCACACGAGGTACTACAATTTGGTTTTTATTGGCCTACTCTCTTTAAAGATGCTCGTAAGTTTGTCTTATCTTGTGATGAATGTCAAAGAATAGGTAACATTAGTAGACGTCAAGAAATGCCTAAGAATTATTCTCTTGTTATTGAACTGTTTGATGTTTGGGGCTTTAATTATATGGGACCTTTTCCTGCCTCTAATGGTTATACACATATTTTAGTTGTTGTTGATTACGTTACTAAGTGGGTAGAAGTTATTCCAACTAGTAGTGTTGATCATAACACTTCTATTAAAATGCTTAAAGAAGTTATTTTTCCGAGGTTTGGAGTCCCTAGATATCTTATGACTGATGGTGGTTCACATTTTATTCATGGTGCTTTCCGTAAGATGCTTGCTAAGTATGATGTCAATCATAGAATAGCATCTCCTTATCATCCGCAGTCTAGTGGTCATGTAGAGTTGAGCAATAGAGAGCTCAAATTAATTTTACAAAAGACTGTGAATAGATCTAGAAAGAATTGGTCCAAAAAACTTGATGATGCATTATGGGCCTATAGAACTGCATACAAAAATCCTATGGGTATGTCTCCATATAAGATGG
>NW_021304676.1:0-1040 GCF_002162155.2 Triticum dicoccoides
GTCTGATCAAGATCGTAGCTGAGGTACTAGCTACTAGTCGAAGTCCACGAGAACACTAGTAAGACCGAAGTCTCCGCTGCAAAAACATAAATAAAGCAACATGAGTACAAAGGTACTCAGCAAGACTTACATCAGACCCTATCATACATGCATCTGTATCAAGAGGTAATGTGGGGTTTAGTTGCAGCAAGCCAGCTTTGACTCTGTGGCTATCCTATTCTACGACTACCAGAAACTCTTGAGGTGAAACAACGTACACGAGTCCACTAATCACCACACAATACACTACTATGGATTCGTCCCCGTCTCCCTACGAGAAGGCCATCCATAGCACTCACACTTGTCTTGAGCATTTTATAGTATCCACTTCAAGTTGTCTATGTACCATGTAAGCATCCAAGAAGTCCATAACCGCGGACCCGGCTATTCGAATAGATCATGTTAACCCTGCAGGGGTGTACTTCTTCACACACGCTCTCGCCACTTACCGCCATGTACACGTCATGTATCTCGGCAACCTTCAAGCGGAAGCCTGGCGAGGGTGTCGGCCATGACCTGACTAACCACACAAGACTCTAGTCCAGGTTTATCGCCTATTCGGGTTTCATCCTCAAGGAGATCCGGCCGGGGTGTCGCTCACGGCCCCAAACGATGTGAGCAGGGTTCCCGAGCCCACCAACCGGGTGCCACTCGGTACACCGTGCCACGTGTGCCTAGTCTGTCCCAAGCCCACCCTGCCGGGTGCCACTTGGTAGAAAAATAGCACTACCTACAAACACCAGAAACTAGTTGCGACTCCTGGACAGAGACCAAGTTGGTTAATAAGTCGAGAGGGGCACTTAAGCATTCCAATGTGTGGTAGTATCGAGTCATTGGACAACATACATAGAACTCAGTGCTTAAGGACGGT
The DNA here is from genome assembly GCF_002162155.2 of Triticum dicoccoides. NCBI lineage: Eukaryota > Viridiplantae > Streptophyta > Magnoliopsida > Poales > Poaceae > Triticum > Triticum dicoccoides. Next base: position 911 of record NW_021304676.1, read on the forward strand.
TCCAATGAGACAACCCACCATGTACTCCTACATGGCCTCTCACCGCTACCTTTACCAAATCGTGTTCACACACTTCACTCTCAGCATCAGAACATATCGTAACACTCCAATTCATTCCCAATGAATCAGA
>NW_021304677.1:0-1759 GCF_002162155.2 Triticum dicoccoides
TGCAATCAATTCCAGACACAAAAGCCTTCGAAGGGTTTGGATGCTAGAAAATTACCACATCACCCGCAAAGAGAGAGATGCTTGAAGCGGCAAGGTGTGTGGTGAGGCGCTGAAGGACCAACCTGGACTGCGCGCTGCAGAGGGAGTTAAGCACGTCGATCACCATGGTGAATAGCATGGGAGCAGAGGATCTCCCTGCCATAAGCCACACGCGTGGGGGATAGTGGCATGGGATGACCATTGACGAGCACCCTAATCAATGTCATGGAGAGTAGGATTGAAACACACTATCTGTCATGGAATTGTCACGTTAGATGTCCTCGTGAAAGGACTTAGTTGTGGGGCTATCGCAACTAGGAAGCTTGAAGGGATTAAATCGGGACAAAGGACACGAGAGGGTTTATACTAGTTCGGCCCCTTACGGTGAAGGTAAGGCCTACGTCTAGTTGGGTTGGCATTGATGTTTCGATGACCAGGGAGCGAGGTACGCTATGCCCAGCTCTCGATGAGTTGTTTCTTGCCCTAAGCCGCCAGCAGGTCGTCCCCTTATATACACGGGTTGACGCCCTGTGGCTTGCAGAGTCCCGGCCGGCTTATAAACAGTGTCCGGCTCGGTGACTAGTTAAATCTACCTTATGTTACAAGTCATGCCATCATGGCGGTTTACTACAACGGCCTTAAGTCGCCTGTGGGCCTTAGGCCCTTTATGAACCGCCATCTTCATGCTTGGCCTTGGGCTTCTCTCTGATGAATCTTCTTTGTGTAACCCGGCCCCTCCTGGGCGGCTTACACAAATAGTTATATTTCCAACATTAGGCCCTAGATTGATTTGAACCTGTTCATGTCAATCTAAAAAATATTTTTAAAGAATTAAATCTTCAGTCTTCTGACTATACATAGGGTTTTTGTTAACCCGTCATGATGTCATCTTCTGGATCCGTCTTAACCCGACGTGACGTCATTCTTCCTTTAACATTTTTTATTCCATCGAATCCTTCAACGGATCTCCTCTTTATTGATTGCTCCGAAAATCGAGGCGTCGGGGCCGCTGGATAATAATTCTTATCTCCTCGTTTCCCACGCCGTCTTAGTTATCCTCTCCCTATAAATAGCCACGACTTAGGTCTTTTCCTTTTTATCCTTTCAGTCGTCTTCTTCCTCTCCTCTCTGGCACTCGAGCTCCGCCGCCATCGCCATCGACCCCCTCGTCTTCATCGACTCAGGCCGCTGCATCGACCTGACTTTGACCAGAGATCGACGGCGAACCTCCGCAGCTCGTCCTCATCTGTGAGTTCCTTTCTTCCCCTTTCTTAGATCTACCTTGAAGCTCTGCCGAGTTCATCGGTGTTCATCACTGCCCGATGCAAACCCTCGTTATTTTTCACCTCCAATGCCTTGCTTAGATCGAAAAAACTGTGCAGAACTGCTGCGGTAGTTGTTTGTGTTGATCTTGCATAGAAATAAATCTCATTTCCCTCATTGAGAAATCCTTTTCGAGTGTATGAACTTCTCTGCCCTGTTTTTAGGTCTAGAAAATTTCTCTTTCAGAGCAATAGTTTGATCCAGAATAATAGCTGTCGTCTGTAAAACTTGTTTCTATCACCCGGCAAACTTCTTCTTCTTCTTCTCATGATCTTAAGAATTCTTGAATCGCTCTTGACACTGCTAGCGGCTTAAATATTATTGCACAATCACCCTTATAACATTAGGCCCCTTTCTTTAAGCCGCCACCTTAAATAATTTTAGATATTTCTCCCGG
>NW_021304678.1:0-1235 GCF_002162155.2 Triticum dicoccoides
GTATTTAGGCATATCCTATTTGCGAACATTTTTTTTCAAATGCAAGAATCCTTTTCAAATTTGCGAACATTTTTTGAGTTCATGAACATTTTTCTAAACTCTTGAAGATTTTCCAAATTTGTTTCCAGATTTGCGAACATTTTTACAAACTCCTGAAGTTTTTATGTATTTATGAAAATTTCAAATTTCCGAACATTTTGTTTCTGATTTGGGAACTTTTTTAGAGTTCACGAACATTTTTCTAAACTCCTGAAGTTTTTTTTTTATTTTCAAATTTTTAACATTTTTCTGATTTTTTTACCAAAGAACGGTAGGGCAAAAACGCTACTGTAAGTCATTTTTCATTAGGGAACATTTTTTGAGTTCACAAACATTTTACCAAACTAGATTTTGTTTTCGTATTTAAGAATACTTTTTAAATTTACGAAATTATTTTTTCTGATTTGCGAACATTTTTCAATATCGTGTACATTTTTAAAAATCGTAAAAAAAATCGTGACTATTTTGCAGGCTGGCCGGCCCATGAAAGGAGCGACCGGTCTACCAAACAGCTGCAAACCCTAAAAAAAAACCAAACAGCTGCAGGGTTCAATTGTTTTTCGCAGTGGAGGAGCCGCCGTATTTAGGCATATCCTATTTGCGAACATTTTTTTTCAAATGCAAGAATCCTTTTCAAATTTGCGAACATTTTTTGAGTTCATGAACATTTTTCTAAACACTTGAAGATTTTCCAAATTTGTTTCCAGATTTGCGAACATTTTTACAAACTCCTGAAGTTTTTATGTATTTATGAAAATTTCAAATTTCCGAACATTTTGTTTCTGATTTGGGAACTTTTTTTGAGTTCACGAACATTTTTCTAAACTCCTGAAGTTTTTTTTTTATTTTCAAATTTTTAACATTTTTCTGATTTTTTTTACCAAAGAACGGTAGGGCAAAAACGCTACTGTAAGTCATTTTTCATTAGGGAACATTTTTTGAGTTCACAATCATTTTACCAAACTAGATTTTATTTTCGTATTTAAGAATACTTTTTAAATTTACGAAATTATTTTTTCTGATTTGCGAACATTTTTCAATATCGTGTACATTTTTAAAAATCGTAAAAAAAATCGTGACTATTTTGCAGGCTGGCCGGCCCATGAAAGGAGCGACCGGTCTACCAAACAGCTGCAAACCCTAAAAAAAAACCAAACAGCTGCAGGGTTCAATTGTTTTTCGCAGTGGAGGAGCCG
>NW_021304679.1:0-1190 GCF_002162155.2 Triticum dicoccoides
GATGATATACTCATCTACTCCAAGAATGAGGAGGAACATGCCGAACATCTACGGCTAGTGTTGCAGAAACTTCGAGAGCATCGCCTTTATGCCAAATTTTCTAAATGTGAATTCTGGTTGCCAGAAGTGACCTATCTGGGTCATGTAATATCTGGTAAAGGTATTGCTGTTAACCCTGAGCGAGTTCAAGCCGTCCTTAATTGGACTCCACCTGAATCGGTCAAGCAAGTTCGGAGCTTTCTGGGCTTAGCGAGCTATTGTCGTCGCTTTGTCGAGAACTTCTCCAAAGTTGCTAAACCGCTAACCGAACTCCTCAAGAAAGATAAGAAGTTCGAGTGGACTCCACAATGTGAGCACAACTTTCAGGAACTGAAAAGACGCCTGACTTCTGCTCCCGTACTGGTACCGCCAGACTTCTCCAAGGACTTTGTTATCTACTGCGACGCCTCGCGACAAGGACTAGGTTGCATTCTCATGCAAGATTGACATGTAATTGCCTACGCTTCACGGCAATTGCACCCACATGAGGAGAATTATCCTACTCATGATCTAGAGCTTGCAGCCGTAGTCTATGCACTTAAAACCTGGCGGCATTACCTCCTCGGTAACCGTTGCGAAATATTCACTGATCACCAAAGTCTGAAGTACATTTTCACCCAACCGGATCTGAATCTCAGGCAAAGACGTTGGGTTGAGTTGATCACAGACTTCGACTTAGGGATAACCTACCCCCCAGGGAAAGCCAACGTCATGGCTGATGCGCTAAGTCGTAAATCTTATTGTAACAATCTGATGTTACAACAAAGTCAACCGCTTCTCCATGAGGAATTTCGGAAGCTTAACCTTCACATTGTTCCTCAAGGATTTCTTTCCACCTTGGTGGCGAAACCTACTCTTACGGATCAAATCATTGCTGCCCAGAAGCGAGATAAGGGAATAGCTAAGATCAAGGAGAACATTGCTAGCGGAGGTGCTAGTTGTTTTTCCACAAATGATCATGGTGTTGTGTACTTTGAGAACCGTCTAGTGGTTCCCAAGAACCAGCATCTACGGCAGTTGATCCTTAAGGAGGCTCATGAATCTCCTCTCACCATTCATCCCGGTAGTACTAAGATGTATCAGGACCTACGCCAGAGGTTCTGGTGGACTAGGATGAAGAGAGAAATTGCTCAGTATATTGCAAATTGCGA
>NW_021304680.1:0-1778 GCF_002162155.2 Triticum dicoccoides
GGCCCACCGGGTGGGGCCACCTGCCCCGGGGGGCCACATGGGCTGTAGGGGGTGCGCCTTGGCCTACATGGGCCAAGGGCACCAGCCCCTAGAGGCCCATGCGCCAAGATAAAGGAAAAAGGGAAGAGTCCTAAAGGGGGAAGGCACCTCCGAGGTGCCTTGGGGAGGATGGACTCCTCCCCATCCTTAGCCGCACCCTTTTCTTGGAGTAGGGGGCAAGGCTGCGCCTCCCCCCTCTCCCCTGCCCCTATATATAGTGGAGGGAAGGGAGGGCATCCATACCTGAGCCCTTGGCGCCTCCCTCCCTCCCGTGACACCTCCTCCTCTCCCGTAGGTGCTTGGCGAAGCCCTGCAGGATTACCACGCTCCTCCATCATCACCACGCCGTTGTGCTGCTGCTGGATGGAGTCTTCCTCAACCTCTCCCTCTCTCCTTGCTGGATCAAGGCGTGGGAGACGTCACCGAGCTGTACATGTGTTGAACGCGGAGGTGCCGTCCGTTCGGCACTTGATCATCGGTGATTTGAATCACGACGAGTACGACTCCATCAACCCCGTTCACTTGAACGCTTCCGCTTAGCGATCTACAAGGGTATGTAGATGCAAACTCTCCTCTCTTTCTACTCGTTGCTGGTCTCTCCATAGATAGATCTTGGTGTTTCGTAGGAAAAATTTTGAATTTCTGCTACGTTCCCCAACAGTGGTATCAGAGCTAGGTCTATTGCGTAGATTCTTTGCACGAGTAGAACACAAAGTAGTTGTGGGCGTTGATGTTGTTCAATATGCTTACCGTTACTAGTCCAATCTTGTTTCGACGGTATTGTGGGATGAAGCGGCCCGGACCGACCTTACACGTACTCTTACGTGAGACAGGTTCCACCGATTGACATGCACTTGGTGCATAAGGTGGCTAGCGGGTGCCAGTCTCTCCCACTTTAGTCGGAACGGATTCGATGAAAAGGGTCCTTATGAAGGGTAAATAGCAATTGGCACATCACGTTGTGGTTTTGCGTAGGTAAGAAACGTTCTTGCTAGAAACCCATAGCAGCCACGTAAAACATGCAAACAACAATTAGAGGACGTCTAACTTGTTTTTGTAGGGTATGCTATGTGATGTGATATGGCCAAAAGGATGTGATGAATGATATATGTGATGTATGAGATTGATCATGTTCTTGTAATAGGATTCACGACTTGCATGTCGATGAGTATGACAACCGGCTGGAGCCATAGGAGTTGTCTTTATTTATTGTATGACCTGCGTGTCATTGAAGAACGCCATGTAAACTACTTTACTTTATTGCTAAACGCGTTAGTCATAGAAGTAGAAGTAGTCGTTGGCGTGACAACTTCATGAAGACACGATGATGGAGATCATGATGATGGAGATCATGGTGTCAAGCCGGTGACAAGATGATCATGGAGCCCCGAAGATGAAGATCAAAGGAGCTATATGATATTGGCCATATCATGTCACTACTCTATTTGATTGCATGTGATGTTTATCATGTTTATGCATCTTGTTTGCTTAGAACGACGGTAGTAAATAAGATGATCCCTTACAAAATTTCAAGAAGTGTTCTCCCCTAACTGTGCACCGTTGCTACAGTTTGTCGCTTCTAAGCACCACGTGATGATCGGGTGTGATGGATTCTTACGTTCACATACAACGGGTGTAAGACAGTTTTACACAGCGAAAACACTTAGGGTTAACTTGACGAGCCTAGCATGTGCAGACATGGCCTCGGAACACGGAGACCGAAAGGTCGAGCATGAGTC
>NW_021304681.1:0-2274 GCF_002162155.2 Triticum dicoccoides
AAGCAATGTCCAGGTCAGTCGACCGCTGTTTGTTCTGTTGGATATGCTACCAAAAACTTTTCTTTTCCGGAATTTATATTAGTCACCCACTGGGTGTGTCGAATAAACTCCGTGTTAGCGGGGGCACGCTGAGTGCACCCGCTGGGTGTAGTCCCCAAGGCTAAGGTCGACTGCTGGCAGTCGGCCTTAGGCTTTATGATGTCAATCTTTCTGTCAGTCGACTGGTCGACTGGACTTCACAAACCGGTGGGGGCACGCTGAGTGCACCCACTGGGTGTAGTCCCCAAGGCTAAGGTCGACTGCTGGCAGTCGGCCTTAGGCTTTATAATGTCAATCTTTCTGTCAGTCGACTGGTCGACTGGACTTCACAAACCGGTGGGGGCACGCTGAGTGCACCCACTGGGTGTAGTCCCCAAGGCTAAGGTCGACTGCTGGCAGTCGGCCTTAGGCTTTATAATGTCAATCTTTCTGTCAGTCGACTGATCGACTGGATTTCACACTGCTTGTAGTTGATCACAGTCTTAGAGAATGCATCTCGCACACTTTTTTTTTTGAGGTCGACTGGTCGACTTTGTCTTCAACAGGATTAGTGGGGGCACGCTGAGTGCACCCACTGGGTGTAGTCCCCGAGACTACGGTCGAATGCTTGTATTTGGCTGTAGTCTTAGAAACGTGTGCTTATCCCTTTTTCACTCGGAAGTGATTTATATTTGACATTTAGTCGATTGGTTCTTCGCAGAACTCTTGTGATCTTGTGGCTCGCTACTCAGAGCTGGAACAAAAACATACTCAAGTCGAGCTGAGCTTGAAGCTGGTTCAGGAGAAGCTGACAAAGGCAAAGGAGGAGACCGAAGGTATGTTTGGTGAGGCCCTGACGACTGCTTTTCCTCTTGCTTGTTTCAGCACCTGATCTTGCTGTAACTTGCAGGCAAGGTAAGGGAGGCCCAGCAGAAGAAAGACCTTGAGCTAGCTGAGAAGATCAAGCTTGCTGACGAGAAGTTAGCTTCAGTCACCAAGTTCGAACAAGACAATACCAATCTGAAAGCTGCTCTTGGGATTGCCAACAAGGAGGTCAGTCGACTGAAAACTGACAAAGTTGCCCTGACCGACCGAGTCAGCAAATTGACTGAGAAGAAAACTGAACTGGAGGCCTTCCTGAGTGGCCTTACCAAGAAGCTGTTTCTTATGCTTGAAGGTAAACCTCCATGTTTGGAAAATATTTCCAATTGTGGCTTTTTCCATTCGACTATCCCCTTGACTTAGCGATCACCCTTGCAGAATTTTGTCAAAACTTCGAAGAAGAAACTAGCCGACTGGAGCCAAACCTTGACCCCGTCAATTCTCCGGTGAACGACGAAGTTGCCATGGATGTTTTCCGACTGGAGTCTCGTGTTGCAGCTGTCGTGGACTATCTCGCAAGGCTGAAGGCCGCCACGTCTCGCATCGACTCGACGCTCTGGCCTGAGGAGACACTTCAGAATGACCTTGAGTCGCTGATGGCCCGCTTGAACACGATCCCTGGTCGAGTGCAGGAGTGGAAGAAGTCCTCGGCTCGGTGTGGCGCAGATGTCGCTCTGTGTCTGGCCCGAGTCCACTGCAAAGATGCGCGAGAAGAGAAGCTGGCGGCCCTTCGGGTGGCCAATACCAAGAAGCACGACTTCAGATCCTTTATGGAAACTTTCCTTGCAGCTGCCACTCGGATCGCCGACGGGATTGACCTTGATGAATTTGTTGCACCTTCCAGCCCTCCACAGGAGGGGTAAAAAACTTCTTCTGGCTCGACGCTTTAAATTTGCCTCGGTATGCCGAGTGGAATTGTAACCGACAAACCTTTAACAGGCTTGACGCTTGAGCACTTTCGGTTCCTTTAGATATCAATTCAAACTTGAATTTGGCGCTTGAATACGATTGCCTTCGGCTCGGAATGTCTTTTGCAGGTTCAAAGCAAGGTGCCTGTGCTGCAATCGACTTATTCTTTAGTCCACTTAGACGAGCACTGGGCTGCAGCTAAGCCCCTGAGTGAGAGGGTTGCTCTTCACTCGGTAGGATTTTTGTAACTTAGGCGAGCACAGGGCCGCAGCTAAGCCCCCGAGTGAGAGGATTGCTCTTCACTCGGTAGGATTTTCACAACTTAGGCGAGTGCTTGGACTGCAGCTAAGCCTCCGAGTGAGAGGGTTGCTCTTCACTCGGTAGGATTTTTATAACTTAGGCGAGCACGAGGCTGCAGCTAAGCCTCCGAGTGGAAGGCTGGCTTACCACTCGGTAGGATTTTTA
>NW_021304682.1:0-2223 GCF_002162155.2 Triticum dicoccoides
AGGTATCTCCGAAAGTGTCTGTTGGATTGACACGGATCGAGACTGGGATTTGTCACTCCATATAACGGAGAGGTATCACTGGGCCCACTCGGTAGTGCATCATCATAATGAGCTCAATGTTGGAAATATGCCCTAGAGGCAATAATAAAAGTGTTATTATTATATTTCCTTGTTCATGATAATTGTCTTTTATTCATGCTATAACTGTATTATCCGGAAATCGTAATACACGTGTGAATACATAGACCACAATATGTCCCTAGTGAGCCTCTAGTTGACTAGCTCGTTGTGATCAACAGATAGTCATGGTTTCCTGGCTATGGACATTGGATGTCGTTGATAACGGGATCACATCATTAGGAGAATGATGTGATGGACAAGACCCAATCCTGAGCATAGCACAAAGATCGTGTAGTTCGTTTGCTAGAGCTTTGCCAATGTCAAGTATCTCTTCCTTTGACCATGAGAGCGTGTAACTCCTGGATACCATAGGAGTGCTTTGGGTGTATCAAACGTCACAACGTAACTGGGTGACTATAAAGGAGCACTACAGGTATCTCCGAAAGTATCTATTGTTTTATGCGGATCGAGACTGGGATTTGTCACTCCGTGTAAACGGAGAGGTATCTCTGGGCCCACTCGGTAGGACATCATCATATGCGCAATGTGACCAAGGAGTTGATCACGGGATGACGTGTTACAGAACGAGTAAAGTGACTTGCCGGTAACGAGATTGAACAAGGTATTGGATACCGACGATCGAGTCTCGGGCAAGTAACATACCGATAGACAAAGGGAATTGAATACGGGATTGATTAAGTCCTTGACATCATGGTTCATCCGATGAGATCATCGTGGAGCTTGTGGGAGCCATCATGGGTATCCAGATCCCGTTGTTGGTTATTGACCAGAGAACGTCTCTATCATGTCTACATGTCTCCCGAACCCGTAGGGTCTACACACTTAAGGTTCGATGACGCTAGAGTTATAAAGGAAGTTTGTATGTGGTTACCGAATGTTGTTCGGAGTCCCGGATGAGATCCCGGACGTCACGAGGAGTTCCGGAATGGTCCGGAGGTAAAGATTTATATATGGGAAGTCCTATTTTGGCCACCGGAAAATGTTCGGGATTTTTCGGTATTGTACCGGGAAGGTTCTAGAAGGTTCCGGAGTGGGGCCCACCTGCATGGGGGCACCCACATGAACGTGGGTAGTGGGGGCAAGGCCCCACACCCCTGGTCAAGGCGCACCAAGATCCCCCCTTAGAAGGAATAAGATCATATCCCGAAGGGATAAGATCAAGATCCCTAAAAAGGGGGGATAACAATCGGTGGGGAAGGAAATGATGGGATTTCTTTCCTCCCACCTTGGCCAACGCCCCAATGGACTTGGAGGGCAAGAAACCAGCCCCTCCACCCCTATATATAGTGGGGAGACGCATGGGAGCTAAACACGAAGTTCTGGTGCAGCCCTACCTCTCTCCCTACTCCTCCTCTCCCATGGTGCTTGGCGAAGCCCTGCTGGATTGCCACGCTCCTCCACCACCACCACGCCGTTGTGCTGCTGTTGGATGGGGTCTTCCTCAACCTCTCCCTCTCTCCTTGCTGGATTAAGGCGTGGGAGATGTCACCGGGCTGTACGTGTGTTGAACGCGGAGGTGCCGTGCGTTCGGCACTTGATCATCGGTGATTTGAATCACGACGAGTACGACTTCGTCAACCCCGTTCACTTGAACGCTTCCGCTTAGCGATCTACAAGGGTATGTAGATGCACTCTCTTACTACTCGTTGATGGTTTCTCCATAGATAGATCTTGGTGACACGTAGGAAATTTTTTGAATTTCTGCTACGTTCCCCAACAGTGGCATCATGAGCTAGGTCTATTGCGTAGATTCTTTGCACGAGTAGAACACAAAGTAGTTGTGGGCGTTGATGTTGTTCAATATGCTTACCGTTACTAGTCCAATCTTGTTTCGACGGTATTGTGGGATGAAGCGGCCCGGACCGACCTTACACGTACTCTTACGTGAGACAGGTTCCACCGATTGACATGCACTTGATGCATAACGTGGCTAGCGGGTGCCAGTCTCTCCCACTTTAGTCGGAACGGATTCGATGAAAAGGGTCCTTATGAAGGGTAAATAGCAATTGGCATATCACGTTGTGGTTTTGCGTAGGTAAGAAACGGTCTTGCTAGAAACCCATAGCAGCCACGTAAAACATG
>NW_021304683.1:0-1624 GCF_002162155.2 Triticum dicoccoides
ACAAGTGAATGTTTCTTCTTTAAGCTAGTAGTGCTGGTGGTGATTAGATAGCTAGTTAATTATTATATCATTTAATGAAAGAAAACGCAGATTAGTTTCAGCTGGATGGATCCTACCTAAATGATCAAGTATATGCCATATCCGTATATATTATAGTTGATCAAGTATAATATGGATATGGCATATACTCTAGCTAGCTAGCTATAGCTAGTAGAGATATCCAATGCATCCAGTCGAAACTAATCCACGGTACTTTCACCTAATGATTTAACAACTCATTATAATGTAAAACAATCACTAAATTAAATTGAAAACACAAAATTAAAGAAAAATTAAAAAAACCCAAACATTTAGTACCGGTTGGTGTTACCAACCGGTACTAATGCCCTCCACGCAAACGGGCCTGGCTCGTGCCACGTGGTGGCACTTTAGCGCCGGTTCGTGACGAACCGGTACTAAAGGGAGGGGACCTTTAGTCCCCACTCTTTAGTGCGGGTTGGCGAACCGGCACTAAAGCCCGTTACGAACCGGCACTAAAGGCCGGTTCTGCACTAGTGACCCGGTTCTCCACGAACCGGGACTAATGTCCTTTCACGTGGCTAGCAGCGTGCGCGGGGTCCGGGACCTTCAGTCCCAGTCGGTGATATCAACCAGGACTGAAGTGTTTAGGGGTTTTGGGGTTTTTGGTTTTTACGGGTTGATTGTTTATTTTTTTCTTTTCATTTTTGTTTTTCATTTAGTACTTTTTCATTTCAAAGATATTTTACGGTACTACATATTGTACATATTAGGCATATATATCATAGAATTTCTCGTAGAACCAATAGTATATCATAGAATTTCTCGTACAAGCAATCATATATCATAGAATTTCTTGTAGAACCAATCATATATCATAGAATTTCTCGTACGACGTCCACACACACACACACACACACACACACACACACACACACACACAAAGGTTGCGCTATAAAACATGGTAACTTAAATAATCTGATTACTGGGTGCACACAAAGGTTCACCGCTTGCCACCATTCTCCTTATATGTTTGTTTCTAGTTACACATAGTTAAACAATAGTATAATATGGCAACACAGTTAATTTGGTTTCAAGATGTCCTTTTCTCTTCATCATTGTGAAATTCTCCATGTTTTTTTACTGTAATTGATAAGTATAATTTATATGTTACGATAGGATGAGTATTGAGAAATACTCTCAAGCGTTCTGATATTTCGAATGTATGTCACTCATTTGAATTTTAGTAAATAAATTATTGTCGTAACACAATTACTATCTAGTACCTAGCAGCTAATATCAGTTCGCTCGGACCAAGCCGTAAGACAGCTACCATGTCAAAAAAGTTACCACCAATTCTTTGATGTTCACTATAATTAGTTGGGCCGTCTACTATATATAATTAGTTTTCTTCTAGTTTTGATGTCGTTAGTTGTTACATACGGTTACTAGAACTAGACTTTTTTACCCCTTGTTTCCAATGCATTTACTAGAACACACATGTTTTAGTAGTGCACTATTTAATTACTACATATGAAACTAAAGAGGTAATCTGTTCTTCGTTTTTACGATATCCTGCATAAGAGTTACGAGCAAGTAGAAGAAA
>NW_021304684.1:0-1345 GCF_002162155.2 Triticum dicoccoides
CTATTCCTTCTCCCTTCCTCCCCTCTTGGTGGACTCCTACTAGGACTTGGAGTCCTAGTAGGACTCCCCACCCTGGCCGCACCTCTGCCTTGGCCGGCCTCCTCCTCCTCCATCCTTTATATACTGAGGCAAGGGGCACCCCATGAACACACAAGTTGACACAAGTTGATCCACGTGATCTATTCTTTAGCCGTGTGCGGTGCCCCCTGCCACCATATACCTCGATAATACTGTAGCGGAGTTTAGGTGAAGCCCTGCTGCTGTAGTTCATCAAGATCGTCACCACGCCGTCGTGCTGACGAAACTCTTCCCCGACACTTTGCTGGATCGGAGTCCGGGGATCATCATCGAGCTGAACGTGTGCTCGAACTCGGAGGTGCCGTAGTTTCGGTGCTTGATCGGTTGGATCGTGAAGACGTACGACTACTTCCTCTACGTCGTGTCATCGCTTCCGCAGTCGGTCTGCGTTGGGTACGTAGACAACACTCTCCCCTCGTTGCTATGCATCACATGATCCTGTGTGCGCGTAGGAATTTTTTTTTGAAATTACTACGAAACCCAACAGTGGTATCAGAGCCTAGGTTACTTATGTTGATGTTATATGCACGAGTAGAACACAAGTGAGTTGTGGACGATACAAGTCATACTGCCTACCAGCATGTCATATTTTGGTTCGGCGGTATTGTTGGACGAGACGACCCGGACCAACCTTACGCGTACGCTTACGCGAGACCGGTTCCCTCGACGTGCTTTGCACATAGATGGCTTGCGGGCGACTGTCTCTCCAACTTTAGTTGAACCGAGTATGGCTACGCCCGGTCCTTGAGAAGGTTAAAACGGAGTCTATTTGACAAACTATCGTTGTGGTTTTGATGTGTAGGTGAGATTGGTTCTTACTTAAGCCCGTAGCAGCCACGTAAAACATGCAACAACAAAGTAGAGGACGTCTAACTTGTTTTTGCAGGGCATGTTGTGATGTGATATGGTCAAGGCATGATGCTAAATTTTATTGTATGAGATGATCATGTTTTGTAACCGAGTTATCGGCAACTGGCTGGAGCCATATGGTTGTCGCTTTATTGTATGCAATGCAATCGCGATGTAATGCTTTACTTTATTACTAAACGGTAGTGATAGTCGTGGAAGCATAAGATTGGCGAGACGACAACGATGCTACGATGGAGATCAAGGTGTCGCGCCGGTGACGATGGTGATCATGACGGTGCTTCGGAGATGGAGATCACAAGCACAAGATGATGATGGCCATATCATATCACTTATATTGATTGCATGTGATGTTTATCTTTTTATGCATCTTATCTTGCTTTGATTGACGGTAGCATTA
>NW_021304685.1:0-1136 GCF_002162155.2 Triticum dicoccoides
AGAAACGAAATGTTCGGAAATTTGAAATTTTCATAAATACATAAAAACTTCAGGAGTTTGTAAAAATGTTCGCAAATCTGGAAACAAATTTGGAAAATCTTCAAGAGTTTAGAAAAATGTTCATGAACTCAAAAAATGTTCGCAAATTTGAAAAGGATTCTTGCATTTGAAAAAAATGTTCGCAAATAGGATATGCCTAAATACGGCGGCTCCTCCACTGCGAAAAACAATTGAACCCTGCAGCTGTTTGGTTTTTTTTTTAGGGTTTGCAGCTGTTTGGTAGACCGGTCGCTCCTTTCATGGGCCGGCCAGCCTGCAAAATAGTCACGATTTTTTTTACGATTTTTAAAAATGTACACGATATTGAAAAATGTTCGCAAATCAGAAAAAATAATTTCGTAAATTTAAAAAGTATTCTTAAATACGAAAACAAAATCTAGTTTGGTAAAATGTTTGTGAACTCAAAAAATGTTCCCTAATGAAAAATGACTTACAGTAGCGTTTTTGCCCTACCGTTCTTTGGTAAAAAAAATCAGAAAAATGTTAAAAATTTGAAAATAAAAAAAAAACTTCAGGAGTTTAGAAAAATGTTCGTGAACTCAAAAAAAGTTCCCAAATCAGAAACAAAATGTTCGGAAATTTGAAATTTTCATAAATACATAAAAACTTCAGGAGTTTGTAAAAATGTTCGCAAATCTGGAAACAAATTTGGAAAATCTTCAAGAGTTTAGAAAAATGTTCATGAACTCAAAAAATGTTCGCAAATTTGAAAAGGATTCTTGCATTTGAAAAAAAATGTTCGCAAATAGGATATGCCTAAATACACCGGCTCCTCCACTGCGAAAAACAATTGAACCCTGCAGCTGTTTGGTTTTTTTTTAGGGTTTGCAGCTGTTTGGTAGACCGGTCGCTCCTTTCATGGGCCGGCCAGCCTGCAAAATAGTCACGATTTTTTTTACGATTTTTAAAAATGTACACGATATTGAAAAATGTTTGCAATTCAGAAAAAATAATTTCGTAAATTTAAAAAGTATTCTTAAATACGAAAACAAAATCTAGTTTGGAAAAATGTTTGTGAACTCAAAAAATGTTCCCTAATGAAAAATGACTTACAGTAGCGTTTTTGCCCTACCGTT
>NW_021304686.1:0-2426 GCF_002162155.2 Triticum dicoccoides
AGAATGCCAGAATAAGAGGGGGATAGCTAATCCTGTCGAAGACTACGCTTCTGGTCACCTTCGTCTTGCAACAGGCAGAAGAGGGTAGGTCGAAGTCCTCCAAGTAGCATCTCCAAGTAACATCTCATAGCATAATCCTACCCGGCGATCCCCTCCGCATAACCCTGAGGTAGAGCGACCACCGGTTGTATCTGGCACTTGGAAGGGTGTGTTTTATTAAGTATCCGGTTCTAGTTGTCATAAGGTCAAGGTACAACTCCAAGTCGTCCTGTTACCGAAGATCACGGCTATTCGAATAGATTAACTTCCCTGCAGGGGTGCACCACATAACCCAACACGCTCGATCCCATTTGGCCGGACACACTTTCCTGGGTCATGCCCGGCCTCGGAAGATCAACACGTCGCAGCCCCACCTAGGCTCAACAGAGAGGCCAGCACGCCGGTTTAAACCTAAGCGCACAGGGGTCTGGGCCCATCGCCCTTAGCACACCTGCACGTTGCGTACGCGGCCGAAAGCAGACCTAGCCTAGTGGCGTTCCAGTCCAATTCGGCGCGCGCCGCTCCGTCGCTGACGTCTGAAGTGCTTCGGCTGATACCACGACGTCGGGATACCCATAACTACTCCCACGTAGATGGTTAGTGCGTATAGGCTCGTAGCCAGACTCAGAGCAAATACCAAGATCTCGTTAAGCGTGTTAAGTATCCGCGAACGCCGAACAGGGCCAGGCCCACCTGTCTCCTAGGTGGTCTCAACCTGCCTTGTCGCTCCGCCACAAAGTAACAGTCGGGGGCCGTCGGGTACCCAGGCCCACCTCTACCGGGATGGAGCCACCTGTCCTTTCAGCCCCCTCGTCAGAATCACTTGCGGGTACTCAATGAGCTGACCCGACTTTAGTCACCATCTGTATAGTATGTATGTATGTATAGTATATACCCGTGATCACCTCCCAAGTGATCACGGCCCGATAGTATAGCAAGGCAGACTGACAAGAATGTAGGGCCAATGATGATAAACTAGCATCCTATACTAAGCATTTAGGATTGCAGGTAAGGTATCAACAGATGTAGCGACAATGTCAGGCTATGCATCAGACTAGGATTAACGAAAGCAGTAACATGCTACACTACTCTAATGCAAGCAGTATAGAGGAGAATAGGCGATATCTGGTGATCAAGGGGGGGGGGGCTTGCCTGGTTGCTCTGGCAAGAGAGAGGGGTCGTCAACTCGGTAGTCGAACTGGTCAGCAGCAGCGTCGGTCTCGTAGTCTACCGGAGAGAAGAGGGGGAAGAAATAATGAATACAGAGCAAACAAAGCATCACAAAATATAACAAGGCAATACGCGGTGTTCGGTGTGCCCTAACGCGGTAGTAGGTGATACCGGTGAAGGGGGGGAAAACATCCGGGAAAGTATTCCCGGTGTTTCGTGTTTTCGGGCAGAGGAGCCGGAGGGGGAAAGTTGCGGGTTCGATAGGTTAGGGGGGTGTGGCGGACGAACGGACTGCGTATCCGAATTCGCCTCGTTGTTCTGAGCAACTTTCATGTAGAAAGTATTTTTATCCGAGTTACGGATTAAAAGATATGATTTTCTAAAGATTTTATTAATTTCTGGAATTTAATTAATTATTTAATTAATTCGAAAAATGGATTTATGACGTCAGCATGACGTCATGCTGACATCAGCAGTCAACAGGGGTTGACTGGGTCAAACTGACGCGTGGGTCCAATGGGACCCACCTGTCATACTCTGTTAGGTTAATTAGGATTTAGTTAAACTAATTACTGTTTAATTAAGCTAACAGGTTAATTAGATTAATTAATTAAGGTTAATTAACTTAATTAATTTAGTTAATTAATTAATTAATTAAATTTATTTTTATTTTAATTATTGTTTTATTTATTTTTATATACTTTTTTATTTATTTATTTTAATTCCCTTTTCTTTTCTTCTTTTTTTTAAAAAAATAAAAACGTTCTGGGGTGGGGCCCCAAGGTCAGTGGCTCAGGGGGAGCCCTAACGGGCGAACGGGCACCGGTCCCGGGCGCACCCGAGCGGGCACTCGCCCGTAGGGCGGGCCGAGGCCGCCGGGGCACCGACGGCGGGGCACGCCGGCGCGGCTAGCCGGGGCCATGGCGGGCGGAGGCGCGCGGGCGGCGCGGTGGCGCGGCCACGGGAGGAGGAGAGGGCGGACGAGGCGCGCCAAGGTACGGGGGTCAGGGTGCCCCGGCCGGAGCGGGACGCGAGTGGGGAGAGGCCACGGCGGGCGCGGGTGGACGACGGCGGCAGCGCCCGCAGCAGATCAACACGAGGGGGCACGGGGCCAGCGGCGAGGCGCCGCAACAGGGGATGGGCGCGTGGGTCATGGGGGCCGAGAGCACGGCGCGGGCGGCGCGGCGGCGTGGAGTTGCGGGACGCGGCCGGTCGCG
>NW_021304687.1:0-1163 GCF_002162155.2 Triticum dicoccoides
GCCGAGCCACCTATCCACCAAACTCGCCCATCCGTCATGCCTTCCATAGCACCAACGAGGAACAACCTATGCAAATTTTGGAAGCATGACATGTGAGCACGAAACATAGAGTTGACTGCTTGAAACAATGAAAAGTTAGTAATAGTTACCATCATGAACTGCTCCCTGTTCAAGGTAAGTCGCTGCTTCTGCGCTTGACTTTTGGTCATCTTTTGGTGCAGGTAGTAGTGGTAGTACTGTGAGACGGCAACCCAGCGCACCTCGTACTGCAACTGACGAGCTTTCTTCTTCGCAGCCGCAAGCAAGACCACGTCGGCTCTGGCCTTGTGCTCGTCAAGAACTCTATAGAGTTGCTGCATAAACCAGAAGCAAACAAGGCATGAGTTGAGTGATCCAATGATAAACTATGAACGAAACTGAAGACAAGTGATTAAGAAGAGAACTTACCCAAAATTTGGTGATCACGGCCTTAGCGGCTGTCCCGTACTCCGCGTTGCTGCAAGCCTCGTAGTGGGCCCAGCTCGTGGCCAAAACCCGCAGCTGCGGGTCCCTGTCTGGCCGCGGGCAGAATAGGCCAGGCCAAAAGTGCTTCAACAGGACAGTGATAAGGCCGTTCGGTTTACGGCCATTTCCGTGAAGGATCCAGTTTCTGCAAAAGAATCAAATGATTGCCATGTGTACAATAAGAAAATGTTGTCATGTGTTGAAAATATGATTGAGAGGCACTTACTCTGTCCCCACAGGTTCAATGATCCACTTGTGCTCCTCGATAGAAGGTGGTGTAGGTAGTCCGGCATTACCACACAGCCACCCCTGCGGAGCACCCGGTGGCAAGTCACCCCACAACTCGGGATCAACCTCCCCTCCACCCTCCTCGCCCTCCTCCTCACCCTCCTCCTCGGCCTCCTCCTCCTCACCCTCCTCCTCGGCCTCCTCCTCCTCGCCATCAGGAACATACTCCTCCTCCTCAGACTCAGAAGGTGCCTCTGTATGGGAGGGCATCGAAGAAGACCCTCCTATTTCGGACACGGCCCGGAGTTTTTTGCCCCGGCTGCCTCTCCCCCCACCTCCTCCTCCTCTAGGGGCTCTCCCCCCACCGCCTCCTCCTCTAGGGTCTCCTCCCCCGACCCCTCCACCTCCCTGTGAGGTGCCATCCTCGCGTA
>NW_021304688.1:0-1677 GCF_002162155.2 Triticum dicoccoides
TAGTCACAACGGTAGCGACGCAGATGGAGAAGAATCTGAAGGGTGTAAGCTAACAATCGATACATCACAGGAGTTGTGGCTGGAGTGGTAACCGTTGAGGTTGCTCAAGCAAGACGGTAGCCATTAGTGCCGATGTCGATGTAGCCGAGAGCGTAGGATGGTGTAGCCGTCATCGAGGAAGCCATGCAAGGGACGCCGTGGCCGATGTTGAGTCGGGGTGGCCGGCGTCGAGGTAGTCGCCGTGAAGCCGTGGACTCAAGGATGCGCCGAGTTAGTCATGGGCGCATTGATGCGCCGGGAAGAAGAAATTGTTGACGAAGCATCGTGTTTGGTTTGACAAGCAGGGGGACACGTCGTGGACGAATGCACGCATCGGTTTTGCCAGCACCAAGCATGCGTAGACGGACAAAGGCAATATTGACGAGGTGCCGCACCAAACTTCCCAGGCCCAGGGACACATCACGGACAAAGGCACAGGATGTGTTGCCAGCATCTGGCATGCGTAGATAGGGACCAGTACGAGTTGTACGCCATGTCAGAGGGGACTATCAGAGAATGACACGATGACTGCTGTGGTTTTAGACGATGGGAGGTAGAAGATGCCGATGCCGACCACAGTTGTCGGAGTAGGTAAAGTGGTCGGGAAAGATGACGGCGATGCTAGCTATGAGCTAGTGCAGGACAAAGACGAGGAGATGGACAACAAAATAGGTGGCAGAACCATAGGCAGCCAGTGGGGACCACATCGATCGCCGGTAGGAGCGCGACAGTCATGCCCGAGAAGGCGAGGAAGAACACAACAACGTGAAGAATACTGTGCGTGGATGGTGGCGTCCCGCAAGTAGGTTGGTGGTGGGGCGCATACCACGCTATAGTCGATGTGCGGGGACGATGTAGTGGACCGCGTGCCACGGTGCTACGGCCTGAAGGGGCGACACAATGGCAATGCGCGGGTCAAAACGACGGTAGGGAAGTCCTCGGGGTTGCGGCGTGGATCGCATGCCACAGCGCTACAGCCTAAAGGGCGACACAGTGGCAATGTGCGAGTGAGTGCAACCATGGGGACGACCTCAGGACGGCGACGTGGATCGCGAGCCGCAGCTTTAAGGCCCAAAGGGGCGACGCAGTGACAACGAATGGGTCGGTGCAGCCACGGGGAGAACCACGGGACAGCAGCACTACGGTCTGAGGAGGCGATGCAGCGGCGGCCCATTACTCGATCGGTGGAGGAGCGCGCTAAACTCGGGGACGATCCTTACGAGACCTACGAAGGCGCGTGCAATGGACTGACCAGGTCGATCGTGCGGCAAGGTTGACATAGATTGCATATGCTCGGATGATCAACCCAAACACCCGGGAACTCGAAATGTATACTCGGCATGAGTCTGACGGACATGGCAGGAGGTTGGAGATGCTTAGATGACAATGGCGGCACGCAGATCGGTTTCGCTCCAGACATCCACAACGCCACGTCCCGCACTTGCGTGTGCACGCATATGGACACGCATGTGTGTGTACCTGAGCATGGCAGGCAAGCTAGTTGAATGTGAGTGGCGGACGGAGCACCCAGCCACACGCTCGTAGTCGTCCGGCGGTGTATCGCCTTGGATGCAACGGGATGAACGAGTTGATGCAGGATTCCCTATCAGATCGAGGCGACAATGGTTGGCGGTGAAC
>NW_021304689.1:0-1480 GCF_002162155.2 Triticum dicoccoides
AAACCGGACATGCATCATACTTGATTGTGCATCATGCCTTGACTATGCTTGTGTGTTTACCATGGTTGTTTGCTTCTTTCCGGTTTGCTTCTCTTGTTAGCTTCGGTTTCGTTCCGGAGTTGTGAGGATTCGTTCGACTACGTCCGTTTGTCTTCTTCATGGACTCGTTCTTCTTCCTTGCGGGATTTCAGGCAAGATGATCATACCCTCGATATCACTACTATCTTTGCTATGCTAGTTTGCTCGCTCTTTGCTATGCCAATGCTACGACGCCTACCATTTGCTTGTCAGCCTCCCAAATTGCCATGTCAAACCTCTAACCCATCATGTCCTAGCAAACCGTTGATTGGCTATGTTACCGCTTTGCTCAGCCCCTCTTATAGCGTTGTTAGTTGCAGGTGAAGATTGAAGTTTGTTCCTGGTTGGAACATGGAGATGTCGTTCCTTGTTGGGACATATTTACTTGTTGGGATATCACAATATATCTTACTTAATTAATGCATCTATATACTTGGTATAGGGTGGAAGGCTCGGCCTCTTGCCTAGTGTTTTGTTCCACTCTTGCCGCCCTAGTTTCCGTCATATCGGTGTTATGTTCCCGGATTGTTGCGTCCCTTATGCGGTTGGGTTATAATGGGAACCCCTTGATATTTCGTCTTGATTAAAGCTTGTTCAACAATGCCCAACCTTGGTTTTACCATTTGCCACCTAGCCTTTTCTTTCCCTTGGGTTCTGCAGACTCAAAGGTCATCTTATTTACCCCCCCCCCCCCGGGCCAGTGCTCCTCTGAGTGTTGGTCCACCTGTCAGCTACCGGTGGCCACCAGGGGTAACTCTGGGCTGGCCTACCCGTACCTAGGACAATCTGAGTGTGCCCTGAGAAAGAGATATGTGCAGCTCCTATCAGGATTTGTCGGCACATTCGGGCGGTGTTGCTGGTCTTGTTTTAACCTGTCGAAGTGTCTTGAGTTACCGAGATACCGAGTCTGATCGAAACGTCTTGGGAGGAGGTCTATTCCTTCGTTGACTGTGAGAGCTTGTCATGGGCTAAGTTCGGACACCCCTGCAGGGATTTGAACTTTCGAAAGCCGTGCCCGCGGTTATGGGCAGATGGGAATTTGTTAACGTCCGGTTGTAGAAAACCCGAAGTTGACCTTAATTAAAATACATCAACCGTGTGTGTAACCGTGATGGTCTCTTTCCGGCGGAGTCCGGGAAGTGAACACGGTGTTGGAGTTATGCTTGACGTAGGTTGCTATAGGATCACTTCTTGATCATACTTTTATCGACCGTGCTTTGCCTTCTCTTCTCGCTCTCATTTGCGTATGTTAGCCACCATATATGCTAGTCGCTTGCTGCAGCTCCACCTCATTACTCCATCCTTCCTATAAGCTTAAATAGTCTTGATCTCGCGGGTGCGAGATTGCTGAGTCCCCGTGGCTCACAGATACTTCCAAAACCAGTTTGCAGGTGCCTATGTT
>NW_021304690.1:0-1570 GCF_002162155.2 Triticum dicoccoides
AGCAGGTTCCAACTACGGATGAAATCAAATGAGAAAAGACATAACAACTCATGCTACAATCCCGATAGACCCACCTAGAAGCGCCCACTGTTCATCCGGAAATGAAACATACATACGACCATGATCCTCATTATAATCCCACTTGTGCTTTGTACCATCACCTGTGTTTGTATCGGTGTCTGCAACTGATGTTTGTAGTAATCTGTGAGCTGATACTCAACAATCCCATTCCATGATATCAAGATTAAAAAAGCTTAAATAGGTATGCCATGGTTAAGTGATGAGGTTTGCAGCAAGCACCAAGAAAGTTAAGTATGTGGCTAACTGACGAGTATAAGAGTAAGATGAGAGTTAGTACGCATGTCGGTCGAATATTTCATATGATCAAGAAGTGATCCTGAACAGCTACTTCGATTCAAACATAACCCCACCATGTTCTCTTCCTGGACTCTCTCAAAAAGAAACGATCACGGTTAGTCACACGGTTGATGTACTTTAATTAAATTTGGTGTCAAGTTCCCTATAACCGGATATTATAAATCACCAAGTCGCCCATAACCACGAGCATGACTTTTTGAAAGATATAATCCTATAGGGGTGACCCTACTTAGTCCATTGTGAACTATCACAATCATCATCAAAAGGCCTCAACATTGGGATAGCCCGATGCATCGTCTGAATCCTCGGTGCGCGAGACATTTCAACAATCGTAACACAAAACCAGCAAGACCTCGCGATGTGCCGACACCCCGATAGTAGTCGCGTGTATCTTGTCTCAGTCCACGATCGGATGGGAAATCATACGAGTAGCACCAATCCTCGAGTGGCCCCATGGTGGCCCCGCAGTCTACCCATCTTGGACCAACAGCCATGAAGACCACTGGCCCAGTTTGTTGATTAATTATTCGTGGGTTAATTACTCTGTATGCGTTTTTTTTCTTAGGCAAAAGTGAACACCAAAGTTGGGCCTTGCTGGAAGAGCTTTACTCAAAGTGAAGTGTCGAGGGGGGGGGGCATAAACCCCAAAAGTTTTAGGACCGCAAATCAAGGAGTATAACACCAGTATGATGGAAACAAAGGTAGCATGAGTGGAACAAAACACCAGGCAAAAAGCCAAGCCTTCCACACACAAACTAGTATATACATGCATTAATTAAATAAGAGATATTGTGATATTCCAGGATATCTATCTCCCAAACATGGAACAACCTGCATTGCGCCTGCAACTAGCAACGCTATAAGAGGGGTTGAGCAAGCAGTTAGATAGTCAAACAACGGTTTGCTAGAAAGGTGACGGTAGAGGTTGTTTCATGGCACAACGAAACACTTTAGAAATGTATAATTAGGTTTTTCTTGAAGCAAGCATTCAATGGGAGTTTTAATGGCTAGTATGCGTGTAGGGAGCCCCAAAAACGAATCGGTACACATGCATGTGCAAAAGGAGTTAAGTGAGTTTCAACTATGTGTCGATGATTACATTCAGAAGCGGCATTCTGCTGATGTGTATGTGGACAGGACACACGGTGTGTAATCCCAAGTTTTCAAAAAAAGGTGTTAAGGTTGCGGTATT
>NW_021304691.1:0-1264 GCF_002162155.2 Triticum dicoccoides
TCAAGGGGGGCAAGAGTCCTAGGAGGGTAAGGCACCTCCTAGGTGCCTTGGGGGGAGGGAAAACCCCCCTTGGCCGCCGCACCCCCTAGGAGATTTGATCTCCTAGGGCCGGCCACCCCCCCTTGGCACCCCTATATATAGTGGGGGGAGAGGAGGGACTTCATACCTGAACGCCCTGGCCTTTGGTTGCCTCCTTCTCCCTCCCCAACACCTCCTCCACCTCCATAGTGCTTAGCGAAGCTCTGCCGGAGTACTGCAGCTCCACCAACACCACGCCGTCGTGCTGCTGCTGGTGCCATCTCCCTCAACCTCTCCTCCCTTCCTTGCTGGATCAAGAAGGAGGAGACGTGGCTGTTCCGTACGTGTGTTGAACGCGGAGGTGCCGTCCGTTCGGCGCAGGTCATCGGTGATTTGGATCACGTCGGGTACGACTACATCATCACCTTGCAAGCTTCCGCACGCGATCTACAAGTGGTATGTAGATGCAAACTCTCTCCCTAGACTCGTTGCTTAGATGAACTCATAGATGGATCTTGGTGAAACCGTAGGAAAAATTTTAATTTTCTGCAACGTTCCCCAACAGTGGCATCATGAGCTAGGTCTATGCGTAGTTCTCTTTGCACGAGTAGAACACAACTTTGTTGTGGGCGTGGATTTTGTCATCTTACTTGCCTCTACTAGTCTTTTCTTGCTCAACGGTATTGTGGGATGAAGCGGCCCGGACCAACCTTACACGTACACTTACGTGAGACCGGTTCCACCGACTGACATGCACAAGTTGCATAAGGTGGCTGGCGGGTGTTTGTCTCTCCCACCTTAGTTGGAGCGGAATCGATGAACAGGGCCCTTATGAAGGGTAAATAGAAGTTGACAAAATCACGTTGTGGTGATTCGTAGGTAAGAAAATGTTCTTGCTAGAACCCAATTGCAGCCACGTAAAAGATGCAACAACAATTAGAGGACGTCTAACTTGTTTTTGCAGCGATTGATCATGTGATGTGATATGGCCAGAAGTTGTGATGAATGATGAATTGTGATGTATGAGATCATGTTCTTTGTAATAGGATTCACGACTTGCATGTCGATGAGTATGACAACCGGCAGGAGCCATAGGAGTTGTCATTATTTTTTGTATGACCTGCGTGTCATTGAATAACGTCATGTAAACTACTTTACTTTATTGCTAAACGTTAGTCATAGAAGTAGAAGTAGTCGTTGGCGTGACAACTTCATGAAGACACGATGATGGAGATCATGATGATGG
>NW_021304692.1:0-1046 GCF_002162155.2 Triticum dicoccoides
TGCATGATGCCGATTTTAAAGATGTAATGCAGAATTGTAAAGAAGGAAGAATGTGGAACAAGTTCGTCGTTAACGATGGATTTGTGTTTCGTGCTAACAAGCTATGCATTCCAGCTAGCTCCGTTCGTCTTTTGTTGTTGCAGGAGGCGCATGGAGGAGGATTAATGGGACACTTTGGCGTGAAGAAGACGGAGGACGTACTTGCTACACATTTCTTTTGGCCAAAGATGAGACGGGATGTTGAGCGTTTTATTGCTCGCTGCACTACATGTCAAAAAGCTAAGTCACGACTCAATCCTCATGGTTTATATATGCCGTTACCTGTACCTAGTGTTCCTTGGGAGGATATATCTATGGACTTTGTTTTAGGTTTACCTCGAACAAAGAAGGGGAGGGATAGCATATTTGTTGTCATGGATAGATTCTCGAAAATGGCACACTTTATACCATGTCATAAAAGCGATGATGTTGTTAATGTTGCTGATTTGTTCTTTCGTGAAATTATTCGCTTGCATGGTGTGCCAAATACTATTGTTTCAGATCGTGATACTAAATTTCTTAGCCACTTTTGGAGATGTTTATGGGCTAAGTTGGGGACTAAACTGCTTTTAAGTACTACTTGTCACCCCCAAACTGATGGACAAACTGAAGTAGTCAATAGAACGTTGTCTACTATGCTTAGGGCTGTTTTGAAGAATAATAAGAAAATGTGGGAGGAATCCTTGCCTCATATTGAATTTGCTTATAATCGTTCATTGCATTCTACTACTAAGATGTGCCCTTTTGAAGTTGTGTATGGTTTCCTACCTCGTGCACCTATTGATTTGTTGCCTCTTCCATCTTCGGAGAAGGTTAATTTTGATGCTAAACAACGTGCTGAATTGATTTTAAAAATGCATGAGTTAACTAAGGAAAACATTGAGCGCATGAATGCTAAATATAAACTTGCTGGAGATAAGGGTAGAAAACATGTTGTGTTTGCACCTGGAGATCTTGTTTGGTTACATTTGCGTAAGGATAGATTTCCAGATTTGCGCAAATCAAAG
>NW_021304693.1:0-918 GCF_002162155.2 Triticum dicoccoides
AGTGCCAGGCAAGCAAAACCCCCTTGTTCATTCCGATACAATCCTACTCTCTCGCTCCTGCTCTCTTTTACTGCATTAGGACAACACCGATTCATCTGTTACTTGCTGCGGTAGCTGAACCCCTTTGTCCTTTGCATGACCTGTCATTGCCACAGTAAATAGATGAAACCCACTAGCATGAGTAGGAGTTGTTTGAGCCCTGATGTGCCTACTCATTCATGTTTGTTTGTCATGCCTGCTATTGCTTAGAGTTGAGTCAGGTCTGATTCATCGGGGATGAATCAGAGGCGTGTGAACCTGTCCTACTGTGTGTGAGCTAAGTGTGTGAACATGATTTGGTAAAGGTAGCGGTGAGAGGCCATGTAGGAGTACATGGTGGGTTGTCTCATTGCAGCCGTCCTCAGGAACTGAGTTCTGTGTTTGTGATACATGATTCAGCTACTACCACGCA
Source organism: Triticum dicoccoides (assembly GCF_002162155.2). Taxonomy (NCBI): domain Eukaryota; kingdom Viridiplantae; phylum Streptophyta; class Magnoliopsida; order Poales; family Poaceae; genus Triticum; species Triticum dicoccoides. The sequence goes on from NW_021304693.1 coordinate 452, forward strand.
TTGGGCCCGAAACCAATGGACCCTCTCGGCTTCTTGATCACCCTTGTCCTCTGTCCAGGAGTTGCAAGTAGTTTCTGGTGTTTATAGTATGCTGGAGGCCGTGGGCAGCGCTGACCGTAGGGGTGGGCTGTGATGCGGTAGGCACGTGGCACGGTGTACCGGGCGCCCGTTTGGTGTCTCGGGAACCCTGTTCACATCGTTTGGGGCTGTGAGCGAAACTCCGGCCGGATCTCCTCATGGATGGAACCCGAATAGGCGATAAACCTGGACTAGAGACTTAGGTGATTAGGTAGGTCGTGGCCGACACCCACGTTGGGCTTCCGCTTGAAGGTTGCCGAGTACATGTCGTGTAAACGGCGGTAAGTGGTGAGAGCGTGTGTGAAGAAGTACACCCCTGCAGGGTTAACCTAATCTATTCGAATAGCCGTGTCCGCGGAAAAGGACTTCTGGGTTGCTTATATCAGTTC